>NC_079496.1:88116692-88421155 GCF_030052815.1 Hevea brasiliensis | reverse complement strand
GTAAGGGGTGTCACAGGGAGTGTTGGAGAGTGACTGGTGCCTGCTTAAGGTGTGGGTCAACAGAGCATCAGTTGAAGAATTGTCCACGCAGAACTACTACAGCTGCTCCAACACAAGCAGACCGACACCTTTGCACCACGGACACCTCGCAAGTCCGAGGTCAGTAGGACCATCACGAGGCTCGCATCCGAGCCAGCAGAGAGGCCCGGCGGACCACTGCAAGAGCTTATGCTATTAGAGCTCGGGAGGAGCAAGATGCCGGGCGTCATCGAGTGCGTTCTCCTCTACAATACACCTGTGCATGCATTGGTGGATCCAGGATCCACCCATTCATACATCTGCATCAACTTACCCGTAGAAAGGGGGATACTAGTAGGGGAGAGTGACCAAGACATTCTGGTCACTAATCCATTGGGCCACAGTGTAGTGGTGAACAAAGTATACAAGGGTTGCCCGTTAAGGATTCAGGGGTATGAATTCTTGGCAGACTTGATTGAGTTGCCCTTCCACGAGTTCGACGTGATTTTGGGAATGGACTGGTTATCACGTCATCAGGCAATAGTTGATTGCAAATTGAAGAGAATTTCTCTGAAAACTCCTGGGGGTAATGAGATCACTGTTGTGGGGGAAAGGACAGATTTCTTGTCCAATGTCATCTCAGCCACAGTTGCAAAAAGAATGATAAGAAAAGGCTGTGAAGCCTACCTAGCACATGTGGTGGATACTAGGCAGGCTAAGCCAAACTTGAGTGATATACCCACAGTAAGAGACTTCCCAGAGGTATTTCCTGAAGAATTGCCTGGTTTGCCACCAGAAAGGGAAGTTGAATTTGCTATTGAGACACTGCCGGGTACAGCACCCATTTCCATTGGTCCTTATAGGATGGCACCCACGGAATTAAGGGAGTTGAAAAACCAGTTGCAAGAGTTGCTTGATAAGGGGTTCATACGCCCCAGTGTGTCACCATGGGGAGCTCCAGTGCTGTTTGTAAAGAAAAAGGATGGGATTTTGAGGCTATGTATCGATTACCGGCAGTTGAATAAAGTGATTGTGAAGAACAAATATCCGTTGCCTAGAATTGATGATCTGTTTGATCAGTTGAAGGGAGCAGGAGTATTTTCTAAAATTGATCTCAGATCAGGGTATCATCAGTTGAGGGTGAAGGATGTAGATGTGCCAAAGACTGCATTCAGGACCCGGTATGGGCATTATGAGTTTCTGGTGATGCCCTTTGGCCTAACAAATGCACCAGCAGCATTCATGGACCTTATGAACTGTATCTTCCATTCACACTTAGATCGGTTCGTAGTGGTCTTTATTGATGATATTTTGGTGTATTCCAAGACTAGGGAAGAGCATGATGAGCATTTGAGGATTGTTCTGTAAACCCTGAGAGAAAAGAAGCTGTATGCTAAGTTATCCAAGTGTGACTTTTGGTTGAATGAGATTGCATTCCTTGGACACATAGTGTCAGCTGATGGGATTAGGGTGGATCCCAAGAAAATAAAAGCAGTGATGGAATGGAAGCCTCCCAGAAATACAACTGAGGTCAGAAGCTTCTTGGGGCTAGCTGGGTATTACAGAAGATTTGTGAAGAGATTTTCCTTAATAGCTGCTCCAATGACCAAGTTATTACACAAGAATGTCAGATTTGACTGGAATAACAATTGTCAGACCAGTTTTGAGAAGTTGAAGACTATGTTGACAGAGGCACCAGTGTTAACACAGCCAATGTCAGGAAAGGACTTCGTGGTCTACAGTGATGCCTCTCATAATGGGTTAGGGTGTGTATTGATGCAAGAGGGGAAGGTGGTCCCTTATGCTTCCAGGCAGCTAAGGCCACATGAACAAAATTACCCTACCCATGATCTAGAGCTTGCAGCAATTATCTTCGCACTGAAGATATAGAGGCATTACTTGTATGGTGAAAAGTGCTACATTTACACAGACCACAAAAGTCTGAAATATTTGCCAACCCAGAAGGAGCTCAACCTTAGACAGAGGCGATGGATTGAGTTCCTGAAGGATTATGATTGTGTAATTGACTACCATCCTGGGAAGGCAAATGTAGTTGCTGATGCTTTGAGCAGAAAGTCTATCACAGCTTTCAGATCATTGAATGCCCGTCTATCTTTGGTTCGAGATGGAGCTATTTTGGCTGAGTTGCAAGTGAGGCCAAACTTGCTCTGACAGATTTTAGATGGGCAAAGCGGATGAAAAGTTAATGGCTATTATAAGCAAAATCTCGGAGGAAAAAGCAGCGACTATGAGGTGAAAGCGGATGGGTGTCTGTACTACAAAGGAAGACTGTGTACGGATGATGGGGAATTGAAGGCGATATTCTAAAAGAGGCACACACCAGTGTATATGCTATGCACCCAGGAAGTACAAAGATGTATCATGATCTGAAGCTTCAGTATTGGTGGCCTGGTATGAAGAAGGACATAGCTGACTATATGACTAAATGCTTGACATGTCAGCAAGTCAATGCAGAACATCAAGTTCCATTGGGTTTGCTACAGCCTATATGCATACCTGAATGGAAATGGGATCAGGTCACCATGGATTTTGTAAGTGGTCTACCTCTCACCCGGAAGAAACATGATGCGGCATGGGTGATAGTGGATAGATTGTGAAAGTCGACACACTTTCTGCCGATTAGGGTGACTACTCACTAGAGAAATTAGCAGAATTGTATATCAGTGAGATAGTTAGACTGCATGGAATTCCACTTTCCATCATATCTGATCGAGACCCAAGGTTTACATCGAGATTTTGGAAGAAGTTGCATGAGTCCTTGGGTACACAACTCCACTTCAGCATAGCATTCCATCCTCAGACGGATGGGCAATCCGAAAGAGTAATCCAGGTAAACAATTGAAACCAATGGAATTGATACAAATATTGAACTGAAATGATAATAATAACATGAAATATATGTCAGGTCCTTGAGGATATGCTGAGGAGTTGTAGCATTGAGTTTGAGGGAAGTTGGGATAGATACCTCCCACTAGAAGAATTTGCATACAACAATAGCTACCAAGATAGCATCCAAATGGTCCCATATGAAGCACTGTATGGGAGGAAATGTAGAACTCCAGTGTGCTGGACTGAATTGGGCGAAGACAAACTAGTAGGGCCAGACCTGGTGAAACAGACTGAGGAGAAAGTGAAACTAATCAAGGCCAACTTGAAGGTTGCCTCAGACAGACAGAAATCTTATGCCGACCTGAAGAGAAAAGAAATAGAATATGTGGTTGGCGACAAAGTGTTCCTCAAGGTGTCACCGTGGAAGAAGGTATTGAGGTTTGGAAGAAAAGGTAAGTTAAGCCCTAGGTTCATTGGCCCATATGAAGTCATTGAACGTGTGGGTCCAGTGGCCTATAAGCTAGCTTTACCACCAGAGCTGGACAAGATCCACAATGTGTTCCACGTGTCTATGCTAAGAAGATACCGCTCAGATCCTTAACATGTCATCCCCAGGGAAGAAATTGAAATACAACCGGATTTGACATATGAAGAACCTCTTCGGATCCTGGCTCGGGAAGTGAAAGAGTTGAGAAATAAGCAGATTCCACTAGTGAAAGTGCTTTAGAGGCACCACAACACCGAAGAGGCAACTTGGGAAAGTGAAGAGACGATGAGGCAACAGTTCCCTCAACTGTTTGCATCAGGTAAATTTCGAGGACGAAATTTAAATTAGAGGGGAAGAGTTGTAACACCCTCCCTGTAGCAACTCCGTACATTCTACTGTTTCGGTGATCGGTGTCGGTCCGGACAGCTAGAACGTCCGGAAAAATATTTAAACTAAAGTCAGGAACTATAATTAACTCAAATATTAATAAGAAAAATTTAGTAAAAATTTTAAAAATAAAATACAACCAAGTTAAACGAGCCGGTGCCCTAACGATTGGTAACCCAGAGGGAAGTTGCGGTTCTCGCAACTAGGAGCCCTAGACCCGGGGGAAAAATTATAAAATAATTTTTGGGACTCCAGAGAAGGGTTATTGAGGTTCCTATGGCATTAGAATGCCAAGAAAATACCTAGAAAAATTTTTCAATCGGTACAGACAATTTTGACCCGTTAAGCCAAACATAGGGCATTTTGGTCATTTTGCCTTCAGAGGTGATTTTTGGCCGACTTGTCCAGTTGAGTAAATAATTATTATGACATAAAATATGAATTAATGTTGATGAAAAATTAATTTGAAGTTAGTAGAAAAGAAAAGAAAAGAAAATACAATATAATGCAAATTATGACATCATTATGATGTCATTTAAAAGTTTCCACCAATTACATTTAAACAACTACTTAATTAACTAATAAAAAGAGATAATTGAGACAAAAGAAATCAAAATACCATCTGCTCTTCTTCACCCAAAAACGTTACACTATCTCCAAACCCATTCCTCCATGGAAGCTTAATGGAAGCTTGAGACAACCCACCAAATCACCATAAACCTTTAGTCTTCTTCACAAAAACTTGATTTTACCTCTTGGGAAAGTGTTTGGCTGCCAAGAAAATTAAAGAAAGTGAAGGAAATTGAAGGGAAAATTCTGCCCTCCTAAGGTTAGTGCCCAATTTATTGTCTCTCACTCAATTCATGTTTAAGAACATGATTTAAGTTGAAATTTTAAGTTTAATGTATAAATTGAACTTTGAGAACTTGGAGACTTGAAAAAAAATTAGGGTTTGCTCATGAAATGGTATATGAACATTCTAATGGTCAATTAGTGACCATTTTAGGTAAGTTAATCATAATTTGAAGTGAACTAAAGTGTTACAAACCCAATTGGTAGGCTGCCTAGGGACAGCAGCAAGGAGGTTGTGAATCCAGCCTGTTTGGACTGCCATATCTTTGGCTGTGTAGGTCCAATTGGTGTTTGGCCAATTGGACATGAAACTAGACTTATAATGACATATTTTTGCTGAAGAAACCATTGCCAAAAGACCAAAGCAAGAGGACCAAAAGTTGGCCCCAATCCGGCTACCTTGCAAGCCAATTCTGCAGAATGACCAAATGAATAGTAACTGTTCATTTGGCCATAACTCACTGTAGAAATGGTCAATTGACCTGAAATTGTTACAGCAACAAGTTAAGACATAGACAAACAACTTTCATGAAGAAACCTACCCAAAATTGTGACCAGAACCTAACCCAAATGGCAGTCACAGTCACTGTTCATGGTACTGTAGATTTGGTAACTCTGCAGTTTTGGCAATCCGGCCAGCTGTGGTTTTGGACCATATCTGGAGGTACAAAACTCCAAATGGAGTGATTCAAAAAAGGAAATTCAACTAGACAAAATAAGGAACAACTTTCATGTTTTCCATTTCTTCAAATTCCCACTGTAACAGTGCATAATGGAACAGTAAACTTAGGCTTCAAAAACTGAAATTTCTGCCCTCTTAATTTTAAGTTAGAAATGGTAATGGTGACCAATTCCAACAAGTTTTAAATGCAAAATGTGGTGTGTTGGGAGTGCCAAAACCAATGTACCTAATTTCTACCTAAAAGTCAACATTTTAGTTGACCAAAGAGGTGAATAGTGACTTCGAAACTTGAAATTCAAAGATTGAAGAATTTTAAAGTATCAAATGCCCTAGTATACCTAACAAGATTGGTTTGGATAGTTTGGCATGCCAATAGGGTTCAGTTAGCAGTACTGCACATAGCAATATGCCATTCTGTGATTTCATGGCTTTCAGCCATTCTGACCTTGCATTGAGATTTGGCCTTGTGCCTGAGATTATTCTGACTTAGTAGCTGTTACATTTGCCTGGGAGATGCATATGTGACCGATGGTGTGACGGCCCGAGGTACTAGATACCCAGTGCCAATTTACCCGTTATCCAGTCCAGTCGTCTAGTATAGGTTACTTGGGCAACCAAATGAATGAAAGTGAACAAAGTTAATGAATATAATGGATATACCAATACCAAACAATTAAAACATATACATTCACTACATATTTATTTCTTGCTATTTCTTTTATTTTATTATTGCACAATTAAGCATTATTGCTTAGCGCATTGCTTTTGCCATGCGTAGGTTCTGGAGATACAGATCGTGAGCCCAGTAGACCGCAGACTGGGTGAGTCCATCCTGCAGTTCTCCACAGTGTCCGTGTCACCTCAACTTCTGCTGTGCATTGGTAGGACACTAGGTGTCATTTTGTCATTTTGTAACTAAATTTTTATTTTCTCATATGTATTTAGAATTATGTAATGTATTTGGATGTTCATGTAAATTATGAAAATTGTATTTGTGAATGGAAAAGTAAATATCTATTTGTGATTTATACTTGATTATCACATGTGATGGATGATTGAGAACTGAAATTGAGAAATGTTGTTGAGATTTTGTTATTGAGACTTTGTTAGTGAATTGAAGTTGGAATTGTTTGGAAATTATTTGGAAGTGTTTTTAACAGGTTCTGAAGAACTGTTTTCTCCATTTTTAGCCAGTACCCTGCCGGATTTTCTATAAAATTTTCGGAACCTCAAATAAATTATAATTTCAATAAATGACTTAAGTAAATTATATTTCACAAGTTATATTCAAAATTATGATGAAAATTAATTAAGGTAAAAATAGAGTGTGCCGGTACACCGTGTGACATTACTTACTCGGATACACTGTACACGGGTATGGGGTGTCACAAAAAGCTTTAGAAGCTGTTCAAGGGCTGTCATAGGTGATCTTGATGTGGACAAGCTAGAGGGACAACATCTGGTGTCTTAAAGACACATCCCAAAGGTGCCAAATACACTGCAGTGCATCAAAAGGTTAGTGCACTTGTTATTGATCTAATCTAGGGTTTTAATGGATTAATCATTTAATTTTAAAATCTTAAATGGAAAATAGAGATCCAAAAATATATTAAAAGAGTTTTAATATGCTGTTTATCATTGAAATCAAATAGATAAAAATAAATCTTGCATTATGCATGTGACCCTAGATGAAAAATTTTGAATTTCAATGATCTAAACTTATGTTTTTCATGCTTTCACTCCTTCACTTGTAAGTGTTATGAGAGATGGATTTAGGAGGTTAGGACATAAAGTTTTGGGTTATATATATAAAAAAAAAGTCCAAGTAGGAGGGTTGGTAGGCACAAAAACAATACCTCTTAATTGAAATTTTGAAGTTTTAGGGCATTTAGAATTTTTTAATTATTTTGGATTTTAATGAATTGAAAATTTTTAAAGGTTTTAATGATGTGATGCATATAACTTTTGTATGTTTATTTAAGTCTATGTACAAGATATAAATGGGCTTTTTATAGTTGGATAATGTTTTAGTGTTATGAGAACTAGTTTAGAGTTGTTTTGTTAAAGTTTGGAAGTGTTTTGGTGCAACAAAATGTGAATTCAAAGTTTGAATCTTTCTAGGTTTGACAGTTGAAAGTGGGACTTTTAACTACTTAAGTCACTACTTGTAACATCCTCACATTAGGCAGTTCTATACATTCTACTATTTCGATGACTAAAGTCTATTCAAATGGCTAGAATGTTTGGAATCATACTTAAATTAGAGTAAGGAGTCATAATTTAATTAAATAAAGATCAAGTAAGGTTGCAGAAAAATAAAGAAGTGGAGTACAAATCGGTTAAATGAGCATAAGATCCCGGTGATGAGTAACCCTACTGGGAAGCAACTGTGGATTCAGTTGCTACTCCAAACTCATGCAGGACCTTGTAAGACCCTTAATTAAAATTTAAATGAGATATTATTATGAATTAATAAGTCAAGGAAATGAAAAGAAATAAGCACAAATAAGCAGATTAAAAGCTAAGGTGAAAAATGAAATTGAGGACTTATTGGGTATTAGGGAAAAGAGGAACATAAACCCGGTAAGAGAAAATTTTGGTCAATTAAATTTAAGAGCTCAAAATTGACCAAAAGTGAGATAAATTAAGATAATGAAGATGGATTAGCTAAATTAATTAAGATTAATAAAAGTAAACATAATTAGTAAAAAGTAAAATTGTAATGATTTAGAATTTCAACTTATTTATAATTTTTCCATTTTACCTATTTACAATTTTGCCATTATAAAGTTTAATTAATATAAATAACAAATAAAGGGGTAAATATCCCTAAAAGTTGCCTTCCTCATCCTCATAAGAGCCGGCCACTCTCTCTCTTCATCTCTCTCTCATTTCTTTCTCCATGAAAGCTCCAATCAAAGCTTCCAAACCCTAATTTCCTCTATAATTTCTTTAAGAAATAAAGAGTAAACCTTAAATCAAGGCTTAATTTTGAAGAAAGCACACTAGAAAGTCAAGGAATTTAGAAGGATTGGTGAAGTGGAAATTTGCCCAATTGAGGTAAGCTATACTTTAAGCTTAATTGGTTATGGAATTGATGGTATTCAAGTTTAATTGTGGAAATTTCCATGAAATTGACTTGAATCATGGGTGAAAATGAATTAGGGTTTTTGGCCAAGGTGGGATCAAGAAGGAAGACTAAGTTTTAGTTAATTTAAAAGCAAATTAAAGGTTGATTGGAATTGTTTAAGGCTTGTACACAAAGGTTAGTGCTATGGAACTTCATGATTTTGGAGTTTATGGTAAATTAAATTAGGGTTTGAATTGCTGATGACCTATTTGATGCCATTGCATATATAGTATGGCTATGGGATGTGTAAATGTTGGGATATGTTAATGAGATGGCAAAACACCTGAAAGGTTGTGATGATGTGCATTGGGACTGGTTCTGGATAGCCTGAGTCTAGTAAGCTCAAATGCTCATAACTTGAGTTACACAACTCTAATTGTTATGAAACCAAAGCCAATTAAAGTTGAAACCTATACCTACAATTTTTATTTTTCACCCAGACCAAATTCCTAGGGTAACTTGGTTAAATAGCTAGAGTAAGTTGAAGGAGCGGAAGCATGAAATATATAAGTTTAGATCATTGAATTTAAAATTTTTCTTCTAGGGTCTCATGCATCATGCAAGATTCATTATTTATCTATTTGATTTCAATGTTAAACAGCATATTAAAACACTTTTAATATGTTTTTGGATCTGCATTTTCTATTTAAGATTTTATAATTAACATATTAATTCATTAGAACCCTATATTAAATTAAGAACAAGTGCACTAATCTTTTGATGCACTATAGTTGTGTTTGGTACCTTTTGGATGCACCTAGGACACAAGATATTGTCCCTCTAGCTTGTCCACACTAAGATCACCAATGGCAGCCCCTTGAACAGCTTCTCAAGCTTTTCAAATCAATTAGAAATTAAGATTTTGCTATTAGAGATGTTATAGATGTATATAGGACACTAAAAATGATTTCTAGCAATTTTAATTCAAGAGAATGTTGCCAATTCTCTTTGAATTGATGAGCGATGAAGAAGAAGAGAGGAAGAGAAGGACAAGTTGGCGGCACCTCTTTGAGTAAATCAAATTGTTCTTTTGTTCTTTCATCCTTTCCCTTATATAGCTAGGCCATCACTTAAAACCCTTGCCACATGTTATCCTCTGATTGGTTCTTAGTTTAATTGACCCAATCACATTGTGCCAAGTGTCAAACCTAGATTTAATCTTAACTTTGATCATCTTACATGATTAAAAGACAAATGGCAAGCTTATATGTAGTGCCATGTGTCACCATCTCATAGTGCCATATGTCACCCTGTGAAATGACCAAATTACCCTTGTGTCTTAATTTTGAGTTCTCAACCAAAAATAATTATTTCTCTTCTACTAATCAATTTATATCAAATATAAATAAATTAATTAAACTCTATTAATTAATTTTTCATAATTAAATTCATATTTAAACACTTTAAATATAAATTTAACTTATACTATACATCCAATAAACTATATTTGGTTTCAAGCCATGCTTGGGACTTTGCAATCTAATTGTAAACCAAACCTAATTAATTAACCAATTAAACTCTTTAACTAATTAATTAAATCACTTTTAACTTAGTGATTACTTGTTTATGTGTGTGACTAACTAGGCTCATCACTAATTGGCAATGAGATATGATATTAACTCTTAATATCATCAGAACTCTTTCTTACCATAAATGATTTCTCTAAATCAATTTAGGAACCTTATAGACCATGGTTAACACCTAGCATAGCATGCCATGACCACCTAATTAGTAATAAGGAATACCTTAAATAAACCTTTAATCATATATTACCATGTACTAGAATCCCTCTGTTACAAAATCCCAATTCGAGCTGGAGTCATGGTTTATGTCAAACCCTATTTGCTATGAATATTATGTTCTCTTTTAATTCCAGTTCCTGATTAAAAAGATTTTCTTATTAGAAACTCTTTTCTGATTAAACCTATCTATCCTGGCCAAGAACTTGAAACGTCAAGAATAATAAAATGATCATAGGATTTTATCATTATTTACTTAGGGTAACAGATTCCATCTTGATCAACACTTACCTCCATATATGACTTGTAGAAGCCAACACATGCCCATATACCTATACACAGTATAAGTATGAAAGTAGTATCAAACTCAAACTACCTATATATAAGATAATTGTGCTATCTCAGGTCTAAAGATTATATGCACTAATATGATTTATGAAAATGCATTGACAAGAGTAAACTCCATGTGCTTGTCATAAATGACACTGGTTCGGCCTACTTATCATGCATAAGTGCCTATCATGTTTGTTATATGGCATGAGACTCACCATTCCATCTTATTTATATCTCATATAAATACATTGGGAACAAACATGAATACAATCTTTATGGATAAGTCATGTCCTGTGTGAAGTATCCACGATTGTAAACCAATTTATGATACTTTGTACTAGAAATACTGTCACTCATATTCTTAACAACTTAAGAATAAAATTTCTAGCAAAATATCAATGGACCTTTTCTATTACACATAAATATATTATGTAAACGGAAAAGTGAAAATGCATTTTATTAACAAAATATGTGTAAGATACATACTAAATGATATATTCTAGGGCATACTACTAACAATCTCCCACTAGCACTAGAGCCATTCATTACAATATCTTAGGCGCATCTTCTCAAGATATTGGTCTAGCTGAGTTTGTGATATAAGCTTAGTGAATGGATCAGCTGGTTTTCAGCTGATGCTATTTTCTGCATGGCTACATCGCCTTGCCCAACTATTTCTCTGATAATGTGGTAGCGCCTTTCTATGTGTTTGGATTTCTATGAGACTGGGGTTCCTTAGCCTGTATGACTGCTCAATTGTTATCACAGTGAAGTGGAACTGCTGACTCAATGGAAGGAACTACAGCAAGTTCTGTCACAAACTTCTTTATCCAATCAGCTTCCTTTGCAGCATCTTATGCGGCAATCTACTCAGTCTCGGTAGTGGAATCTGCAGTCGTACTCTGTTTGGAACTCTTTCAACTTACTGTACCTCCATTACAAATGAACACATACCCAGAGGTAGACTTTCTATCATCTATATCTGATTGGAAATCAGAATCAGTATAACCATCCAATTGCAAGTCACCACCTCCATATATCAAGAATAAATCCTTAGTTCTTCTCAAATAATTAAGTATATTCTTGACAGCTATCTAGTGTTTCAAACCTGGATTGGATTGATACCTGCTAGTCAAATTAACAGCATATGCGATTCCGGCCTAGTACACAACATTGTATACATCAAACTTCCAGTAGCCAAAGTATATGGAATCCTGGCCATTTTATCTCTTTTTTCAGGTGTCTTTTGAGACATCTCTTTAGAAAGGTGGATACCATGTCTCACTGGTAACAATCCTTTCTTGGAATTAAGCATGTTAAACCTCTTTAACACCTTTTCCAAGTATAGACTTTGGGATAAACTAAATATTCTTTTCGCTCTATCTTTATAGATGTGAATCCCAAGAATATAGGTTGTCTACCCTAAGTCGTTCATGGAGAATGTATTTGCCAACCATACCTTTATAGTTGTCAACATACCTGTGTCATTAACCATCAACAAAATGTCGTCCACATATAAGATAAGGAAAGTGACAGCACTATCACTAACCTTCTTATATACACATGGCTCATCTTCATTTTTGATAAAACCAAATGACTTAATGGCTTCATCAAAACAGATGTTCCAACTCCTCGAAGCTTGTTTCAACCAATAAATGGATCGCTTTAGCTTGCATACTTTGGAACCATGTTGGGATTCAAAACCCCTAGGTTGTTCCATGAAAATGTTTTCTTCAATGTATCCATTAAGAAAAGTTGTTTTGACATCCATCTGCCAAATCTCATAATCATAGTATGCAGCTATTGCTAATAGAATCCTAATTGATTTAAGCATGGCAACAGGTGAGAAAGTCTCCTCATAGTCGATTCCTTGCCTTTGGCGAAAACCTTTCACTACTAGCCTTGCTTTATAGGTCTTTACCTTTCCAGCAGAACCAATTTTCTTCTTGAAAACCCATTTGTTCCTTATAGGTACAATACCTTCAGGTGGGTCAACAAGATCCCAGACTTTGAAGAGTCTATATCTGATATAGCTTCTTCATACGTAAGTAGATCATCTCCATGATCTACTTCTTCAAGAGTAGACAACTCTTATTCTTCTTCATGAAGGAAACCATATCTCATTGGTGGGTGAGATATCATGGTTAATCTGTGAGGAATTACAGTAGATGTTTCACTAACAGGTATAGGTTGACTAGATGGATCTATATCCATCTAATAAGTTGGTTGGTCAGAATTCTCCAATTCTATCTCTATTTGCCTTCCTTTGCCTCCTTTTTGAACAAACTGTTGTTCAAGAAATGTGGCATCTCTACTTACCACAACCTTTTGTGATGTAGGCAAATAAAAATAATATCCAAAACTATCTTTTGGATATCTAACAAATTGACCCTTTTCTGATTTGGTTTCCAATTTATCAGTGTTCAGCTTTTTAATATAAGCTAGACAACCCCAAATCTTAACATGCTTAAGACTTGGTTTTCTTCCATGCCATATCTCATAAGGTGTGGAAGATACTGATTTTGATGGAATGCTATTCAGAATATGCAAAGCTGATTCTAATGCAAATCCCCAAAAGCAGATTAGCATATTAGTATAGCTCATCATACTACGTACCATATCTAATAGAGTATGATTTCTCCTTTCAGATACACCATTCAGTTGTGGCGTTCCTGGAGGAGTCAATTGAACAATGCCATGCTCTTTCAAGTATTCATCAAATTTAGTACTCAAGTATTCACCTCCATGATTTGATCGAAAAGCTTTAATACTTTTTCCTGTTTGATTTTCTACTTCAAATTTAAATTCTTTGAACTTTTCGAAGGATTCATGTTTGTATTTCATCAAATACAAATACCAAAATCTTGATTTATCATCAATAAAGGTAATAAAGTAATGAAAATCACCTCTAGCTATTTCTTTAAATGGACCACATACATCACTATGTATTAGATCCAAAATATTTTATGCTTTTAGTTCTTGTCCAATAAAGGGAGATCTAGTCATTTTGCCTTGAAGGCAGGATTCACAAGTTAGGGTAGGTCCAGAACCCAATCAAGATAAAATCATCATTTTCTCCAGCTTTGCAATCCTATCTTCTGCAACATGACCTAATCTTAAGTGCCAAATATATTTTGAACTTGAGTTGATTTTCACCATGACATTGCATTCTTTTAGATTGCTTGCATTAGATTTGTATTTAACATTATTATCTAAATAATAAAGTCCATCATGCATATAACTTGAACCAACATATTTATTTCGAAAATAAATATTGCAAACATCATTTATGAACTGAAATTCATAACCATATCTAGTCAAACTAGATAGAGAAATGATGTTCTTTAAAGCATCAGGTACATGCAAAACCTTATTTAAATACAAAACATTTCCACACATGTATAAAGATTTAGATCCTATGGCTAAGGCTTCAACAGTTGAGCCATTGCCAACCTGAAGTCTAATAACTCATTACTGCAAGCTGCTACTATTTGCTATACTCTGGGCAGTTCCTATTTTAGTGCCCATTCTTCTGGCAGTGGAAATACTTTCCTTTGCCTCCATCAGCTTTGGTCTTCCCTTTTTATTTGGCTATCTTCTTGGAAGGTCCTGGAATTTGAGGTTTCTTTTCCTTATTGCCCTTCTTCTTGTTGGACTTTCCAGCAGAAGAAGATGTAATCAAAGCTACCTCTTTTCCTTTATTGGCCAGCATATTATTTTGGGCAATAACTAGCAAGTTAAGTAAACCAGCCAAGGTGTATTCTAGCTTAGTCATATGAAAATTTGTCACAAAATTCCAAATGACTTAGGAAGGGACTGAAGGATCAAATTCGTTTATAGTTGGAAATCCATGTTAAAGTCAAGAGGTTTCAGCTGCTCAAGAAGTCGAATCATCTTGTGGATATGATCCCCAACATTTTTTTCCTCAGACATCCTCATGCGAAATAGCTGCCTAGATATCTCATACCTGACATTCCTGCTATGTTCACCATACAACTCTTCTAGGTGAAGGAGGATCTCACTTGCATATTGTATGTTCTCGTGTTGCTTCTGTAACTCATTACTCATAAAAGCAAGCATGTAACACTTGGCTCTCATATCATGCTCCTTCCACTTGTCCAAAGTGTCATGTTTCTCTTGAGTGGCCTCTGGAGGTAAGGGACCAGGAACCTGTGAGTCTAGAACATATCTTATACGTTCAAGGTTAAGGACAAGTTTCAAATTTCTTAGCCAATCAAAAAGATTAGGTCCTGTCAACCTATTGTGATCAAGTATGCTCGCAAGGATATTGGATAGTGGTGGTTGTGGTGTGCTCATTATTATCAGAAAATTAACTGTAGAAAACTAGATTAATTAGTAAATATATCATGTAATTAACCAAAATAATTATGGTCTTTTAATCAAATTAGTCCTCCCACTAGCTTAGCGAATCCTACACTTCCAAAGTATAAAATGGAAATCCTAGTTGGATGGATTTCTAGTGGGTGATTGAATTCTTATAATCTTATTAATCATCCTCAGGCACATCCATTATTAGAATTACAATAAATTATAAGTGAGTAACTCCTTGCCCATCACATCTCATGTGAGGTTCAATCCTTTACCTAGCCCCTAATGCTCAAAATCTCTGGCACATCCATTATTGACTTCTCTTGCATTAGTTTAGTTGATCCCATTAAACCAGTAAACATGCAAATAATTTTAATGTCCTCAGGCACATCCATTATTGGCCACCAAACCTGTCACACCCTACCCCTCTGTAAGGCATAACATGATCCCGTAGTATACCTAATGAATTACCAACTTCGTCTACTGATAACCCATTAAATACATTACAAGGGATTTTAAAACTTTTCTTACTTCTTTTTACTGTGGTGAGCACTATTTACAGGTGTTAAAAACCTTTTTGAACCTAAGTGAAATAGCTAACACATTTGAATTATTAGTAATTTCTGTAAAATTTTGGCGGAGTACTATCTGTATTTTGAATCAAACAGTTCTTCAAAAAAACTATAAAAAAGCACTTCAAATATATTTCTCAATCTCAACTCCAATATTTGATCAACTCAATATGTTTCTCAACTCAAATCCACAGTAATTTTTTTTCAGTATTTTCAAAGCTGAGATAAAAGAAATATAGTACAAATTTTACAAGCCAAAATAACTCACAATTCATTTTAAAACTTCAAGGTACAATTTTAAATTTACAACTGCTCAAAACCAAGAACAATATATACATAAAATGAACATACATTACAGTACAAAATGCAAAATGTGGTATACTCACTATACCCGATGGTCTCTCATTGAATGCACTAGCAGCCTAGTCTGCTGCCCTGTCTGTCTGTCTACCTGCGACAGCAATAAAAAGCTATCGCTGAGACAATGTCTCAGTGGTGCACAACATTAACCAAATACAACTTTAAATCACAAATCATAAGTCATATAAATAGTGGATACTGAAACCATAGTTCAATTCAAGACAATGAATGTCATAAAGAATTTGAACTCAATTTCACAATATCACAATAAATCTCAATAAGTCAAAACATGATTAAATTCAAAAGACAGTGAATGTCAATAAGAATTTAAACTCCATTTCACAAATTATCAAAGCTCATATTAACACAATTTGGTCAAATAATTTAAGAACACAGTATTGCCAATTCATACACAACTTAAGCCATTACACAAATTTCCGTTCAATACCGCATTGTACACCACGACAAAGCAATCTACAACCCCACTAATCAAAATCAATGAGGGAGGAAGCTAGCTATATAATGAGTACTCATCCTATCTACAACCTTAAGTGGTAAACTAGAGAGGGAGGAAAATAAACGATCTCAACCCCATAAATGGAGGAGGAATAATGTGATACTGTCATGCTAAATGTGAACACAAAATCAATTCCAAACATTTTATTCAAATGATTCTTGAGAAATCCAATAAATTTCCAAAGTCATAATTTCATTCACAAGATGGCAACACAATTCATAATTAACTTCAAAATTTCATAAATCACACTAAATCAAATTTTCCACAGTTTCAAACCATTTACAATGCTCTTCAAGCAATAAGTATCCATTCAAACACATTTCCATAATTCAAAAAAATAATATACAAATAGTCATAATTTATTTCAATTGAAAAATTCAAAAGAAATAACTGTTGTGCATAAACCTCTGATAACTGTCTCCTGGCCTTGACTCAGTGTTTCCTTCCCTTTCCCTGAGTCTTTACTAACTGAGAAACACAATTTGAAGTGTTTCAGCACTCATTTAAACTGTCTCTAACGATAATGCTTGATAATTAATTCACTGAATTCTATTATTTCCTTAGTCAACCTAAGATATCGACCCTCGATGCATTCTAGGTGAATTAGGTTTTAATGTTACCAATATGTCACATTCAATAGTCTTTTAGGGTTGGTACATGTTACCCAATTCATTTCCATGTATATTGCGTTTCATTGCAATTTGCCGGATTCCGGTCTACTAATTTGACCTAGCCGGATGACCTAATTCCCTCGGTTTTCGGGTTTCGATAAAAAACTACAAACTTATAGATCTATGTCTTATTGCACGCAGGGCAAAATTTCAGGTCATTCTGAGTTTACTAGACTAAGTTATGGTCATTTTACTATTGTTGGTCAGAATGTACCAAAATTGGTCACTTTTAAGTCATTTTAGGTCAATTTTGGTTCGGCCAGTTTTTAGACCCGAAATTGTGCAAGCTGTTTGACTTATTTATGTTCATTTCTGGGCTTTGGTGTCTTCATAAGACTTGTAGATATATGTCTTAACTATTCATGGTCAAACTTTCAGGTAAAGTGGACCAGTTTTGAGTGAGTTATGGTCAAAATACTAACTGCTGCTCAAATAGTCAATTTTCAGGCCTTAATTGCACTAATACGGATTTGGTCATTTTTCAAGTTATCTTACAAGCAGAATTTTGGTAAGCTTCCTTCATAAAAGTTGGCAAATTTTGTGCCTAGTTTCACCTCCAATTGGTTTCATACCAATTGGAGGCACACACTTAAGGTTCTAAGCCAAAACACACACTGCCCTATTACTCATTGTCCATCACTCATCAAATGATACATTTAACACTTACCAAATGACACATTCATGCCAATTCTGGTTTGTACCATAACCTAAACATATTTCACAACATATTGTTGGTCATTTTGGCAGCTTACAATCACACTCAATATGCACCATTTAGTACAAAATTTTTCAAGCTCAAATTACAACAATTCAATCACCTAACCTAGCTCATTTACATGTCCAACCTCACACCATCATACATATACCCAAGCTGCCATAACAACTACCCCAATTCAATATTAATATTCCATAAACTAAACATGGAATAAAATTTTTATGGTTCACCAAATCAAGCTGCTGATTCATATGTCACACTCCATTAATTTCCAAGCTTCCAAATTCAAGTACATATTTACATATACTTAATATACATCACCCAAATAAATTCCTACACACATAAACACTTAATCAACCCTTTAATCTACCATTTACAAGCAAGAATAAACTGTCCTCAAGAAGTTTCCATGGCTGCCAAAAATAAACATCTCCCTTAGAACATCAAACTCCAAAATTCTTTCCACAATTCAAGTACCCATAACCTCCTCACAGACTTTAATGAAGCAATAACCAAAAAAACAAACTTACTACTTTGGAAACTCTTCAAAACCTTGACTAAACTTGATCTTCTTGCTGCCTATCTACTACCCAAGTGGTGTATAACAGTTTTTGTGAATGAAGCTAGTGAAAAATATGGCTAAATCATGGTTGCATGGAGCTTGGCCATGGATGGCCATGGAGGTTCTTCAATGGAGGCTCACGGCTGGTTTTGGCAATGTTGAAGAAGATGAGCAATCTGCCCAAAATGTGTTGATTATATGGCCACTTAATTAAGTTAGTGGACCACTAACTTAGATTAAACATTTAATATTCTAAAGTTTTCATATTCCCACATTTAACTCCTAATTTTTGCTATTTAAACTATGTACCACCAATTTTATTTTTCATGACATTTTCCAAGTGTAACATTATTTATTTTTAATGGACATTTAAGTCAAAAGATAATTCGAGGTGTCAAATGACCACAATGCCCCTGTTTGGGTTGCATTCCCGATTTTTCGGTAACACCGAGTTTTGTCATTTTCTCGATTTCTCACTTTTCTTTGTACTAATTAATTAATTTTTCTCTGATATTTCTAATAATATTTATACTTCAATAGATGTCTATTTAAGTCTTAAAAATATTTTCCAGGGTTCCCCAGCGTCCAGGGCTAGTCAATGGTCCACGCTGCAACTTTCCGGTGTGGTCACCCATCGCTAGGATTTTCGGCTTGCTTAACTTGGTTACATTTCTTTGCTATTATTTTTCCTTTATTTTTCTTGTATTTTCTTTTCTTGTATTTCATTATTTTATGTCTCCTCATTAATATCTAAGTGTAGTTCTAGGCATCCTAACTGTCCGGACAACACTGGTCACAGGAACAGTAGAACGCACTACCGAACATAAGGGTGTTACAATTCTCCCCCCCCCCTTAAAATAAATTTCGTCCACGAAATTTTACCCAATAGCCATCTTACAATAGTCATACATTTATTTTCTCCTTTCTATATGATCGTATAATCTTTTTTTCCTCAAATTTGTATAATACTTTTAACAATCTAATACAACATTTAATTAGTTTGTATAACACCAATCTCCTCTTACTATTGTGTTGTCTAATATTTCGGTTCATGTTCTTTCTTGAATGACCCTTGAGGTCATGTTAGAATCATTTATCTAGTCATTGGTCCTCTGACCATTCTAATCAATAGTCTTCCTCACATTCGTAACATTTCTTTGTTATATCTGAATCAACTGTTCGAATTTTTACTTTCATAACTCTTTTTATCTATCAATATTCTATAACTTACTTCCTTTTGTACTGAACTATAACCTTTTAATATTCTAACTTTTGAGTTTTAGATCCCTAAGTAGGATTTTCAAACTTATTTCTAATAATTAAATTCTGTCCTGGCATAACTATACCAAAACAGATGCCGTTGGCAACTATTCTCATCTAGGTGTACTATCGGGTAGTACATAGCTCTACACAATAATCTCAAGTTAGTACTGTAATCTGCAGCTTATAGTATAAACATCAAGAACATTGCATAGTTACTACGATACATCCCAATAGATCAAACTTTCCTATCTTTTATCCTTTTCGAATTCACTGATATCCAAAACTTATTCTGATTACAATATACATTAAAAATTATTAACAGTAACATCTCTGCCTTCATCTAGAGCAATTCTATTACCGCATCTTACTTTTATGTCCTCTTGCCTTACATTAAGTAGGCTCGCCAATTAGCTTTATAATTTATGGTGTGTTAGAAAATATCTTTCGTCGATAAACTCTTTCAACTAATTTCACTTATTATCACAATCCTTATCTTAAAGGACTAATCACTAATGCATCAAAATTTATTCCCCTGTAAAGGAATAACAACAGAACATATAGTTATAACACTAACATAAAAATATGCAGACCCCAAGTCAAACAACACATAAACGAAGAGTGCCATCCTTCTTCTTAACAAATAATACTGGCGCTCCCCATGGTGACACACTAGGGCGGATGAAGCCCTTTTTAAGTAGTTCTTTCAACTGTATCTTCAACTCCTTCAACTCTACTGGTGCCATTCTGTATGGTGTTATGGAGATTGGATCCACACCAGGCATAACATTAATTTCAAACTGCACCTCTCTCTCCGGAGGTAATCCTGGCAATTCATTAGGAAACACATCTGGAAAGTCAAATACTGTAGGGATGTCCCTCCATGCTGGACTCCCCACTTGGGTGTCTACCACATGTGCCAAGTATGCTTCACACCCCTTTCTGATCATTTTTCTGGCTAGTGCAGCCGAAATGACGTTTGATGGCAATAGCTGCCTCTCCCCATGTATTACCACATCACTATACTGAGGGAGACCAAAAGTGACTTTCTTCAGCTTACAGTCAATCATGGCATGATGCCTGGCTAACCAATCCATACCCAAGATGATATCATAGTCTCTGAAGGGCATTTCAATGAAATTAGACAGAAAAGTGTGTCCTTGGATCACCAAAGGACAATCCCTATACATTATATTAACCCTGACCTCCTATCCTAGCGGAATTGTTACTAGCACCTCAAAGTCCATTTTTGTACATGGAACAGCAATGCAATCAATGATGCTAGTACTCACATAAGAATGGGTAGAACTCGGATCAAATAACACAAACACATCTTGATTAAAAGTTGAGAAGTTACCAGCCACAACATCAGATGTCTTGGCTTCTTCCCTCTGTCTCATTGCGTAGACTCTAATCGGAGCACTATCTTGCTCTGATTGTTTCACAGTGCCTAGGCTGCCTACTGGGTTACCTCTGCCCCTGTCTCTACCTCTGCTGAGTGGTTGTGAACCTCTGGTGACAAGGTTCTGAACTAACCCTTCAGCAGTAGTAGGAGGTGGTCCAACTCTATGGGCACTGGTGTAGTCCTTGGCAAAGTGTCCTATGTCTCCACAGTTATAACAGGCTCCTATGGCCTTGTAGCATACCCCACCATGATTTCTACCACAAGTTTCACATTGGTAAGGAGGGTAGGAACTTCTAGTTGTTCGACGACTGGACCTTGGTGGTCTCTGCCTTGATGATCCACCTCTGTTATATCCCTGAGCTCGGGGCTCCTCAAATTCTTTTCTCTTTCTCAAATTACCGCTTGAGCTCTGACCCATAGGTTTCTCCCTCTTCTCTATTTCATGTTGCCCTTGCGGGGGTTGGAGTGCCAGATTGGGGTTGGTGTGATTATCACCATTTGTTGAAAGAAAGTGGCCATTTGTCGGGCCATTTGTGCAGAATTTGTACCCAGAAATCGGTACAATCAGGCCTTCGACACTTTGTGGAGCTGGGGCCTCAACTTGTACCTCAGCCTCTATCGATTGATCGACTGAACGATCACCCTCTTCCATAGTCAATTCGAGGATCTTAGACCTCCTGAACAATTAACACAAGGAGATTTCCTCCCGTTAGTGTATATTTATAATGTAATGTACTGTATGTATCAAACAATGAAATTGAGCAGTTGTACTATAAAGAAAGAATATTCAAATTATAGGTGAAAACAGAATTTTAAAAGCTAGCTCTGATACCACTAAAACATGTCACACCCTACCCCTCTGTATGGCATAACATGATCCCGTAGTATACCTAATGAATTACCAACTTCGTCTACTGATAACCCATTAAATACACTAAAAGGGATTTTAAAACTTTTCTTACTTCTTTTTACAGTGGTGAGCACTATTTCCAGGTGTTAAAAACCTTTTTAAACTGAAGTGAAACAGATAACACATTTGAATTATTAGTAATTTCTGTAAAATTTTGGCGGAGTGCCATTTGTATTTTGAATCAAACAGTTCTTCAAAAAAAACTATAAAAAAGCACTTCAAATATATTTCTCAATCTCAACTCCAATATTTGATCAACTCAATATGTTTCTCAACTCAAATCCACAGTAATTTTTTTCAGTATTTTCAAAGCTGAGATAAAAGAAATATAGTACAAATTTTACAAGCCAAAATAACTCACAATTCATTTTACAACTTCAAGGTACAATTTTAAATTTAAAACTGCTCAAAACCAAGAACAATATATACATACAGTGAACATACATTACAATACAAAATGCAAAATGTGGTATACTCAATATACCCGATGATCTCTCGTTGAATGCACTAGCAGCCTAGTCTGCTGCCCTGTCCGTCTGTCTACCTGCGACAGCAATGAAAAGCTATCGCTGAGATAATGTCTCAGTGGTGCACAACATTAACCAAATACAACTTTAAATCACAAATCATAAGTCATATAAATAGTGGATACTGAAACCATAGTTAAATTCAAGACAATGAATGTCATAAAGAATTTGAACTCCATTTCACAATATCACAATAAATCTCAATAAGTCAAAACATGATTAAATTCAAAAGACAGTGAATGTCAATAAGAATTTAAACTCCATTGCACAAATTATCAAAGCTCATAATAACACAATTTAGTCAAATAATTTAAGAACACAATGTTGCCAATTCATACACAACTTAAGCTGTGACACAAATTTCCGATCAATGCCGCGTTGTACACCACGACAAAGCAATCTACAACCCCAGTAATCGAAATCAATGAGGGAGGAAGTTAGCTATATAATGAGTACTCATCTGATCTACAACCTCAATTGGTAAACCAGAGAGGGAGGAAAATAAACGATCTCAACCCCATAAATGGAGGAGGAATAATGTGATACTGTCATGCTAAGTGTGAACACAAAATCAATTCCAAACATTTTATTCAAATGATTCGTGAGAAATCCAATAAATTTCCAAAGTCATAATTTCATTCACAAGATGGCAACACAATTCATAATTAACTTCAAATTTTCATAAGTCACACTAAATCAATTTTTCCACAGTTTCAAACCATTTACAAGGCTTTTCAAGCAATAAGTATTCATTCAAACACATTTCCATAATTGAAAACAATAATATAGAAATAGTCATAATTTATTTCAACTGAAAAATTCAAAAGAACTAACTGTTGTGCACAAGCCTCTGATAACTGTCTCCTGGCCTTGACTCGGTGTTTCCTTCCCTTTCCTCAAGTCTTTGCTAACTGAGAAACACAATTTGAAGTGTTTCAGTACTCATTTAAACTGTCTCTAACGATAATGCTTGATAATTAATTCACTGAATTCTATTATTTCCTTAGTCAACCTAAGATGTCGACCCTCAATGCATTCTAGGTGAATTAGGTTTTAATGTTACCAATATGTCACATTCAATAGTCTTTTAGGGTTGGTACATGTTACCCAATTCATTTCCATGTATATTGCGTTTTATTGCAATTTGTCGAATTCCAGTCTACTAATTTGACCTAGCCGGATGACCTAGTTCCCTCAGTTTTCAGGTTTCGGTCAAAACTGCAAACTTGTAGATCTATGTCTTATTGCACGCGAGACAAAATTTCAGGTCATTCTGAGTTTACTAGACCACGTTATGGTCATTTTACTATTGCTGGTCAGAATGTACCAAAATTGGTCACTTCAAGTAATTTTAGGTCAATTTTGGTTCAACTAGTTTTTGGATCCGAACTTGTGCAGGCTGTTTGACATGTTTATGGTCATTTCTAGGCTTTGGTGTCTTCATAAGACTTGTAGATATATGTCTTAAGCATTTATGGTCAAAAGTTCAGGTCAATTGGAGCTGTTTTGAGTGAGTTATGGCCAAAAAACTAACTGCTGCCCATATGGTCAATTTTCAGGCCTTAATTGCACTAATCCGGATTTGGTCATTTTTCAAGTTACCTTACAAGCAGAATTTTGGTAAGCTTCCTTCATGAAAGTTGGCACATTTTGTGCCTAGTTTCATCTCCAATTGGTTTCATACCAATTGGAGGCACACACTTAAGGTTCTAAGCCAAAACACACACTGCCCTATTGCTCATTGTCCATCACTCATCAAATGATACATTTAACACTTACCAAATGACACATTCATGCCAATTTTGGTTTGTACCATAACCTAAACACATTTCACAACATATTGTTGATCATTTTGGTAGCTTACAATCACACTCAATATGCACCATTTAGTATAGAATTTTTCAAGCTCAAATTACAACAATTCAATCACCTAACCTAGCTCATTTACATGTCCAACCCCACACCATCATACATATACCCAAGCTGCCATAACAACTACCACAGTTCAACATTAATATTCCTTAAACCAAACATGAAATAAAATTTTTATGGTTCACCAAATCAAGCTGCCGATTCATACATCACACTCCATTAATTTCCAAGCTTCCAAATTCAAGTACATATTTACATATACTTAATATACATCACCCAAATAAATTCCTACACACATAAACACTTAATCAACCCTTTAATCTATCATTTACACACAAGAATAAACTGTCCTCAAGGAGTTTCCATGGCTGCCAAAAATAAACATCTCCCTTAGAACATCAAACTCCAAAATTCTTTCCACAATTCAAGTACCCATAACCTCCTCACAGACTTTAATGAAGCAATAACCAAAAACACAAACTTACCACTTTGGAAACTCTTCAAAACCTTGACTAAACTTGATCTTCTTGCTGCCTATCTACTGCCCAAGTGGTGTATAACAGTTTTTGTGAAGGAAGCTAGTGAAAAATATGGCTAAATCATGGTTGCATGGAGCTTGGCCATGGATGGCCATAGAGGTTCTTCAATGGAGGCTCACGGCTGGTTTTTGCAATGTTGAAGAAGATAAGCAATCTACCCAAAATGTGTTGATTATATGGCCACTTAATTGAGTTAGTGGACCGCTAACATAGATTAAACATTTAATATTCTAAAGTTTTCATATTCCCACATTTAACTCCTAATTTTTGCTATTTAAACTATGTACCACCAATTTAATTTTTCATGACATTTTCCAAGTGTAACATCATTTATTTTTAATGGACATTTAGGTCAAAAGACAACTTAGGGTGTCAAATGACCACAATGCCCCTGTTCGGGTTGCATTCCCGAGTTTTCGGTAACACCGAGTTTTGTCATTTTCTCGAATTTTCTCTTTTCTTTGTACTAATTAATTAATTTTTCTCTAATATTTCTAATGATATTTATACTTCAATAGATGTCTATTTAAGTCTTAAAAATATTTTCTAGGGTTCCCCGCGGTCCAGGGCTAATCAACGGTCCATGCTGCGACTTCCCGGTGCGGTTACCCATCGCTAGGGTTCTCGGCTCGCTTAACTTGGTCACATTTCTTTGCTATTATTTTTCCTTTATTTTTCTTATATTTTCTTTTCTTGTATTTTATTATTTTATGTCTCCTCATCAATATCTAAGTGTAGTTTTAGGCATCCTAGCTGTCCGGACAACACTGGTCACAGGAACAGTATAACGCATTACCGAACATAGGGGTGTTACAAAACAATTTATATATTTACAATATCTCATGCTTAACAATTATTCTTAAGAAAATCTCTTAAATTAATTGCATCATATGCAAGTATTTAAAATTTCTTAAAATAATTGCCTCAATGGAGGGCCCATGTTATAATTACTTTAATTATACCATTTCAAACTTAATCATTTGTTTGGAAGATTTTGTGGTCGTCCTAATTACTATTATGGTCTCACTTTGCACATTATCCATTTAGCATGCATATATCATATACTTATATACAATCCCATACATCTCATGCATTCATGGATAAATAACAAATATGGTATGATTATGGACTTTCTAAGAGATTTAATTCTTAGCCACCAAGAATTGAATCAGGGCATTCCTAGGTGTAACACCCCTATATTCGGTAGTGCGTTCTACTGTTTCGGTGACTGGTGCCTGTCCAGACAGCTTGGATGCTTAGAATTATACTTAAATGTTAGTGATAAGACATGAAATAATGAAATATAAAGGAAAAATAATAGCAATGAAATCTAACCAAGTTAAATGAGCCGAAAACCGTAGCGATGGGTGGCCGCACCGGGAAGTTGCGGTATGGACAGTTGACTAGCCCTGGACTGCGGGAAACCCTAGGAAATATTTTTAAGACATAAATAAACATCTATTGAAGTATAAATGACATTAGAAATGTGAAAGAAAAATTAATTAATTAGTACAAAGAAAAACGAAAAATCGAGAAACTGATAAAAATTTATGTTACCGAAAATTTTGAAATGCAACCTGAATAAGGGCATTTTGCTCAATTGACATCTGAAGTTACCTTTTGACCTCAATGTCCATTAAAAATAATTGATATTAAACTTTGAAAATGTCATGAGAATTAAAGTTGTGGTACATAATGTAAATAGTGAAAGTGAGGTGACAAAATTGTAAATTTGGAAACATTGGATTAATTAATCATTAACCAAACTTAGCGCTCCACTAAGTGAAGTTAGTGGACATTAAAATATCACAATTGTGGACAGAAGCTTCATCTTCAACCTCTCAGTTCCAAACCAGCCGAATTTCTCTCCCAAGTTCTCATCCATGCCTGCCCCATTTGCATGCTTCCATCTCCATGATAAAGCCAAAGTTCTTGCAAGTTCTCTTCATTAAACTTAGTCTACACACCTTGGGTAGCATTTAGGAAGCAAGAAAGATAAATTTTGATGAGTTTTTAAGAAGCTTCAAAATAGGTAAGTGCTTGTTTTCCATTTTTGCTTCATTAAAGTTTGTGTGGGTGTTGTGGTGAGTAGATTTATGAAAGAAATGTTGAGGTTTGGTGAGTTAGGGTGATGTCCCATTTCAGCAGCCATGGAAGTTCAACATGTTTAGCTTGTTTTTACATGTAAATGGTATTTTGAGGTATTGAATTAAGTATTTAAATGTATAGGAATGATTTACCATGTATATAGTTTGAATTGTAAGTTTGAAAAGTTAAAATGGAAGCTTGACGTATGTGTATTACTTGGGCAGCCTCATGGTGAAGATTGGTAGTGTTTAAGTTCATGACAAGTTGTTGAATTATGGTACTAAAAGTGGCAGCATATGTATATGATATAGTAGTGAATATATATGTAATTTGATGATGGAAGTTATATGTATTGGTTAGGAGTACTATGTGGAAAATTGTTTAGAATTGGATATTGTAAATTAGGAGTTGTATTTGGTGTATGTAAGATCATTATATTCTGCCCAAAGTTACTAAAATGTAAACTAAAGAATGGTTATGGTAATCGTACAAGTGCAGAATTGTTTAGGAAGTGAAGATATAATTGGTTGAATGTGTATTTGGATTGGTGCTTTTAAAATTTGTTAAGGGCAGTATGTGTTTTAGGCTATAAATGGAATTGTGTGACTCCAATTGGTATGAGATCAATTGGAGGTGAAACTAGGCACAAAATGTGCCAACTTTCATGAAGAAAGCCTACCTAAATTCTATCCAAAAAGTGACATGAGAATTGACCAAATCCAGATTAGTAACTTTGCAAACCTGAAAATTGACTATTTGAACAGCAGTCAGTATTTGGCCATAACTCACTCAAAACATATCCAAATAACCTGAAATTTATACCATGAATAGCTTAGACATAGAGCTACAACTCTTATGAAGACACCAAAACCCAAAAATGACCATAAGCAAGTCAAAATGCTTCCAAAAGTTCAGGTATAAAAACTGTCAGAATCGGAAATGACCTAAAAATGACCTAAGTTTGCTATTTTAGTGCAATCTGTCTAGCAATAGTAAAATGACCATAACTTGGTCTAGTAAACTCCAAATGACCTAAAATTTGTGGCAAAAGTTCACTAAGACATAGACCTACAAGTTTATAATTTGGACTAGAACCTGAAAACTGAGGGAACTAGGTCATTCGATTAGGTCAAAACAGCATACCGAAATCCGATAAATTGCAATAAAATGCATTACACTTGACAATGAATTTGGTAACATGTACCAACACTAAAGGACTATAAAATGTGACATATTGGTAACATTAAAATTAATACCCCTAGAGTGCATCAAAGTTCAACATTATAGGTTAACTAAGGAAAGCAAATAGTATTAAATAAATTTAATTATTGAACTTTATTATTAGAAACAATTTAAAAGAGTTCTGAAACACTTCAAATTGTGTGTTTTAGTTAGCAAAGACTCAGAGAAGGAGAAGGAACCACTGAGTCAGGGCCAAGAGGCATTTATCAGAGGTTTGTGCATAATAATTATTTCTTTTGAATTTTCACTGGAAATAAATTATGACAATTTATATGTTATTGTTTAAATTGTGAAAATTTTTCTTTGAATGATATTTGATGGATACTTATTGATTGAAAAATATTGCAAATGGTTTGAAACTACAGCTATCATGTATATTTGATTGAATTCCTCGCTAGCTTGTTTAGTGGGACGAATTGGCTTTGAATTCCCTCTCTAGCTGAAGTGTTGAAGTGTGTGCCAGTTGAGGACAAATAGGATGAATACTCATATAATTTTCTAGCTAGCTATGTTATTCCTCATTAACCATTGGCTTTTGGGATGAATTAGACTTTGGAAACATGATTAAGTTGTGTGTGTGATTTATTGATATTCAGTGAGACATTGTGAAATGGAGTTTAAATTCTTTATGACATTCTCTGTCTTTTGAATTTAACTATGATTTTAAGTATCCGCAGTTTATATGATTTATGGTTTATGGTTTTAAATTGCATCTGCTTAATGTTGTGAACCACTAAGACATTGGCTCAGCGATAACTTTTTCAGTGCTGTCGCAGGTAGACAGACAGACAAAATAGTAGAGTAGGCTACTTATGCTACATTTTGGGATTCTGCCGAGTATATTGAGTATGCCATCTTTTTTGCAATTTTTATTGTAATGTATGTGCACTGTACATATATATTATACTTGGTCTTGAGCAGTTGTAAACTAAAGTTGTAATATATTTATTTCTTATCTCAACTTTTGAACTACTCAATCATTTTGTAGTCTGTCTTATGAAATACTGAAAGTTGATGTTGAATTGAGTTTGACAAATGCTGAGAAATTGATTTGTGTTGAACCATATTGGAGTTTGGGATTGAACAAATATATTGGAAGTGCTTTTTACAGGTTTTTAAAGAATTATTTTATTCAAAATACAGATGGCACTCTGCTAAAATTTTTATAGAAATTATTGATACTTCAGATGTGTTGTTTGGTTTCACTTCAGTTAAAAAAAAAAAAATCTAACACCTGTCAAAAGTGCTCACCACTGTAAAAAGAAATAAGAAAAGGTTTAAAATCCTTTGTAGTGTATCTAATGGGTTATCAGTAGACGAAGTTGGATAATTCATTAGGTATACTACGGGATCATGTTATGCCTTACGGAGGGGTAAAGTGTGACACTAGGTGCATTCCATTTATTCATATTACAAGAGTTGCTGAAGGAGTACATAATCGACACTTGATCTTGAATTCCACCCACTGGTCCCACTAATGCTCTTGATCTCCTTGATCTTCTTACAATCTAATTACATAGTAATCCTCAGCATACCAAGGCAAATTTACAAGAATCAAATAAATGAAATTACAACCCAAAAATATTACAACCTTTGTAATACATGCCACTAAAATAAATTAAAATAAACTAATTAATTTACAAACCAAAGAAACATAAAAGAAATAAATCCAATCACATTGGTCTTTTTGTTAGTAGTATACCCTAGAGCACATCATGTAGTATGTATCTTGTACATGTTTTATTAATAAAAGGCATTTTCACTTTTCCATTTACATAATATATTTATGTGTAATAGAAAAGGTCCATTCATATTTTGTTAGAAATTCTACTCTTAAGTTGTTAAGAATATGAGTGACAATATTTCTAGCACAAAGTATCATAAATAGGCTCACAATCGAGGATACTTCACAATAAGGACATGACTTATCCAGAAAGATTGTATTCATGTTTGTTCCCAAGTTATTTATATGAGATATAAATAAGATGGAATTATGAATCTCATGCCATATAAAAAAAAAATCATAGGCACTTATACATGATAAGTAGACCGAACCAGTGACACTTATGACAAGCACATGGAGTTTACTCTTCTCAGTATATTGTCATAAATCATATGAGTGCATATAATATTTAGACCTGAGATAGCACAGTTATCTTGTATATAGGTGGTTTGAGTTTAATACTACTTTCATACTTGTACTGTGTATGGGTATATGGGCATGTGTTGGCTCCTACTAGTTATATATGGAGGTAGGTATTGATCAATATGGAATATGTTCCTCTAAGTAAATAGAGATAAAATCCTATATTCATTTAATTGTTCTTGATGTTTCAAGTTCCTGGCCAGGATAGATAGATTTAATCAGAAAAGATTTTCTAATGAGAAAATCTATTAATCAAGAACTGGAATTAAAAGAGAACATAATATTCATAGCAAATGGGGTTTGACAAAAATCATGACTCTAGCTCGAATTGGGATTTTGTAACAGAGAGATTCTAGTGCATGGTAACATATGATTATAGGTTCATTTAAGGTAAACCTTTTTACTAATTGGGTGGCCATGGCATGCTAAGCTAGGTGTTAATCATGGTCTATAAGGTGCATAAAATGATTTAGAGAAATCATTTATGGTAAGAAAGAGTTCTGATGATATTAAGAGTTGATATCATGTCTCATTGCCAATTAGTGATGAGCTTAGTAAGTCACACACATACACAAGTAATCACAAAATTAAATATGATTTAATTAATTAATTAAATAGTTTAATCGAATAATTAAATAGGTTTGGTTTGCAATTAGGTTGCAAAGTCCCTAGCATAACTTGAAACTAAATCTAGATTATTAGATGTATAGTATAAATTAAATTTATATTTAAAGTGTTTAAATATGAATTTAATTAATGAGAAATTAATTAATAAAGATTAATTAATTTATTTATATTTGATATAAATTGATTAGAAGAAGAGAAATAATTATTTTGGGTTGAGAACTCAAAATTAAGACACAGGGGCATTTTGGTCATTTCACAGGGTGACATGTGGCACCATGAGATGGTGACACATGGCACGACACATAAGCTTTCCAAATGTCTTTTAATCATGTAAGATAATTAAAGTCAAGATTAAATATAGGTTTGACACTTGGCACAATGTGATTGGGTCAATTAAACCTAGAGCCAATTAGAAGGTGACATGTGGCAAGGGTTTAAAGCGGTGACTTAGCTATATAAGTGTTGTTATGAAAAGAAAAATATAACAAGCTGCTGCCTTTCTCTTTGTGCCGCCACCTTGGAGACCTCTCCCTTCTCTTCTTCTTCATCTCTCACCAATTCAAAGAGATTAGCAAACAATCTCTTGAATTAAAACTACTAGAAATTGTTTCTAGTGTTCTGTTTACATCTCTAATCTCTCAAAAGGCAAAACTTGATTTTCTAATTCATAGAAAAAGCATTAGAAGTTGTTCAAGGGCTGCCATAGGTGATCTTGGTGTGGACAAGCTAGAGGGACAATATCTGGTGTCCTAAAGACGCATCCCAAAGGTGCCAATCACACTGCAGTGCATCAAGAGTTTGGTGCACTTGTTTTGATCTAATCTAGGGTTCTTAAAATTAATCTAATTGATTCTAAAATCTTAAATAGAAAATGTAGATCCAAAATATATTAAAAGAGTTTTAATATGTTGTTTATCATTAAAATCAAATATATAAAAATAAATCTTGCATGATGCATGTGACCCTAGATGAAAAATTTTGAATTTCAATTATCTAAACTTGTGTTTTTCATGCTTCCGCTCCTTCAATTGGTATTAGAGTCACTATATTTTCCATTTAGATTGTTGATTATATGATTTAATTGTATGGTATGATCATGAGATGATAGATCCATTGCTGGTTGCAATGAAAGGTGGCGGCTTGGTGACCAACACCATTGGTGCGCACACTTTGTGGCCTCCAATGGTGTGCGCAAGGTTTGGATTTTTAATTTGCAATTGTTGTATGATCTAAAAGCTCATCCTATGTCTAATTAAATTTTTTAATTAGAGTTTTAATCACACAATTAAATTTTAATTCAAATCAGAATTTTAAAAATTGTTTGAATGTGATTCTTTTGAATCTTAAAAGTTGTTTGAATGTGATTCAAATCTGAATTTTTAAAGTTGTTTGAATGTGATTCAAATCTGAATTTTAAAAAATTGTTTGAATGTGATTCAAATCTGAATTTTTAAGGTTGTTTGAATGTGATTCAAATCTGAATTTTTAAAGTTGTTTGAATGTGATTCAAATCTGAATTTTTTAAAGTTGTTTAAATCATATTCAAATCTGAATTTTTTAAAATTGTTTGAATGTGATTCAAATCTGAATTTTAAAAAATTGTTTGAATGTGATTCAAATCTGAATTTTTAAGGTTGTTTGAATGTGATTCAAATATGAATTTTTAAATTTGTTTGAATCATATTCAAGTCTGGATTTTTAAGTTGAATATGAGATATTCAATTTAATTTAAGTATGTATATTTTAGTTAATTGTTAAATAGTGATATGCATGATGGATGATCATGGACTATAAAATACCAATGTGATTGGATTTATTTCTTTTATGTTTCTTTGGGATTGTAAATTAATTAATTTATTTTAATTTATTTTGGGCATGTATTATTAAGGTTGTAATAATTTTTGGATTGTAATTTCATTTATTTAGTTCTTGTAAATTAGCCTTGGTATGCCAAGAATTACTATGTAATTGGATTGCAAGAAGATCAAGGAGGTCAAGAGCATTGGTGGGACCAGTGGGAGGAATTCAAGATCAAGTGTTGATTATGTACTCCTTCAGCAACTCTTGTAAAATGAATGAATGAAATGCACCTAAAAATGCCCTGATTCAATTCTTGGTGGTTCAGAATTGAATCCCTAGAAAAGTCCATGATCATACCATATTTAATTATTATCCATGAATGCATGAGATATATGGGAATGTATGCAATTATATGATATATACATGCTAATTGGATAATGTGCAAAGTGAGACCTTAATAGTAATTAGGATGACTATAAAATATTCCAAATAAATAATTAAGTTGGATATGGTATAATTAAAATAATTATAACATGAGCCCTCCATTGGGGCAATTATTTTAAAAAATTTTAAATAGTTGCATATGATGCAATTAATTTAAGAGATTTTCTTAAGAATAATTGTTAAGCATGAGATGTTGTAAATATGTAAATGGTTTGCTGGCCAATATTGGATGTACCTGAGGACATTAAAATTATTTGCATAATTACTGGCTCATTGGGATCAATTTAACTAATGCAAGATAAGTCAATAATGGATGTTCCTAAGATTTTGAGTATTAGGGGCTAGGTAAAGGATTGAACCTCACATGAGATGTGATGGGTAAGGAGTTGCTCACTTATAGTTTATTGTAATTCTAATAATGGATGTACCTGAGGATGATCAATAGAATTATAAGAATTCAATCACCCACTAGAAATCTATCCAACTTGGATTTTCGTTTTCTACTTTGGAAGTGTAGGATTCGCTAAGTTAGTGGGAGGACCAATTTGATTAAAAGGCCATAATAATTTTGGTTAATTACATGATATATTTACTAATTATTCTGGTTATTATCTACAGTTGATTTTCTGATAATAATGAGCACAAAACAACCACCACCATCCAATATCCTTGTAAGCATACTTGATTGCAATAGGTTGACAGGACCTAATCTGTCAGATTAGCTAAGAAATTTGAAACTTGTCCTGAACCTTGAACATATAAGATATGTTCTAGACTCAAATGTTCCTGGTCCTTTACCTCCAGAGGCCACTCAAGAGGAACATGAAACTTTGGATAAGTGGAAGGAGCATGATATGAGAGCTAAGAGTTACATGATTGCTTCCATGAGTAATGAGTTACAAAAATAGCATGAGACCATGTAAAGTGCGAGTGAGATCCTCCTTCACCTATAAGAGTTGTATGGTGAGTACAGTAGGAATACTAGGTATGAGATATCTAGACAGCTATTTCGCATGAGGATGTCTGAGAGACAGAATGTTGGGGATTATGTCCACAAGATGATTCGACTGATTGAGCAGCTAGAACATCTTGACTTTAACATGGATTTCCAACTACAGACAGATTTGATCCTTCAGTCCCTTCCTGAATTTTTTTGGGAATTTTGTGACAAATTTTCATAAGACTAAACAGGAATACACCTTAGCTGCTTTACTCAACATACTAGTTATTGCTCAAAAGAATATGCCGGGCAATAAAGGAAAAGTGGTAGCTTTGGTTGGATCTTCTTCTACTGGAAAGTCCAAAAAGAAGAGAGGCGATAAGAAAAAGAAACCTCAGATTCCTGGTCCATCCGAGAAAATAGCTAAACAGAAACGGAAGACTAAAACTGATGGAGGCAAAGGAAAATGTTTCCACTGCCAGAAGGATAGGCACTGGAAAAGGAACTGCCTAGAGTATCTTGCTTTTCTGAAGAACAAAAAGGATACACCTTCGGAAGGTATGTCCATATCTTATTATTTAGATTCTGATGATACTCATAGTTCATCTACAGCTTGGGTTTTAGACACTGGTGCCAGTTTTCACATTTCTTATGATATGCAGGAACTAGCAAATAGTAGCAGCTTACGTTTTCTAGATGTTAAAGTCCGGATTGGCAATGGCTCAACTGTTGAAGCTTTAGCCATAGGATCTAAATCTTTTTACATGTCTGGACATGTTTTGTGTTTGGATAATATTTTATATGTACCTGATGCTTTTAAGAACATCATTTCTATATCTAGTTTGACTAGAAATGGCTATAAATTTCAGTTCACAAATGATGTTTGCAATATTTATTTTGCAAATAAATATGTTGGTTCGGGTTATATGAATGATGGTCTTTATTGTTTGGATAAAAATGACAAACACAATATGAATGCAAGTGATCTAAATGAATGCAATATCATGGTGAAAATCAACTCAAGTTCAAAATATATTTGGCACTTAAGGTTAGATCATGTTACAGAAGATAAGATTGCAAAACTGGAGAAAATGGGGATTCTATCCTCATTGGGCTCTGAGCCTACTCTAACTTGTGAATCTTGCCTTCAGGGCAAAATGAATAGATCACCCTTTGTCGGATAAGGGGTAAGAGCTGAAAATATTTTAGAGCTAATACATAGTGATGTATGTGGTCCATTTAAGGAAATGGCTAGAGGCGGTTTTCATTACTTTATTACCTTTACTGATGATAAATCAAGGTTTCGGTATTTGTATTTGATGAAATACAAACATGAATCCTTTGAAAAGTTTAAAGAATCTAAATCTGAAGTAGAAAATCAAACAAGAAAGAGTATTAAGGCTCTTCGATCAAATCGTGAAGGTGAATATTTGAGTACTGAATTTAATGAATATTTGAGAGTAAAGTAACGGAAGCGTGAAAAACACAAGTTTATACCATTGGATTCAAAATTTTCACCTAGGGTTACATGCATCATGCAAGATTTATTTTTATCTATCTGATTTCAATGATAAACAATATATTAAAACTCTTTTAATATGTTTTTGGATATGTATTTGCTATTTAAGATTTTTAAATTAATCAGATTAATTTTAGAACCCTATATTAAATCAAGAATGATTACACTAATCTCTTGATGCACTGCAGCGTTTCTGTGCCTTTGAGATTCATCTTTAGGACACTAGATGTTGTCCTTCGAGCTTGTCCACACCAAGAACACCTATGGCAGCCCTTGAACAACTTCTAAAGCTTTTTCTATTAATTAGAAATTCAAGTTCTGCCTTTTAAAAGATTAGAGATGTAAACAGGACACTAGAAACAATTTCTAGTGTTTTCAATTCAAGAGATTGATGGCTAATCTTTTTGAATTGATGAGAGATGAAGAAGAATAGATGGAGAGCCTCAAAATGGCGTGACAAAGGAGGAGTGGCTGCTGGTTGTATTTTTCTTTTTCATAACAACACTTATATAGCTAGGCTAAAACATTAAACCCTTGCCACATGTCACCCTTTGATTAGCTCTAGGTTTAAGTGACCCAATCACATTGTGCCAAGTGTCAAACCTATATTTAACTTGATTTTAATCATCTTACATGATTAGAAAACATTTGGCAAGCTTATGTGTAATCCCATGTATCACCATCTCATGGTGCCACGTGTCATACTGTGAAATGACCAAAACGCCCCTGTGTCTTAATTTTGAGTTCTCAACCCAAAATAATTATTTTTCTTCTTCTAATTAATTTATATAAAATATAAAATAATTAATTAATCTCTATTAATTAATTTTTCATTAATTAAATTCATATTTAAACACTTTAAATATAAATTGAACTTATACTATACATCCAATAATCTAGATTTGGTTTCAAGTCATGCTAGGGACTTTGCAATCTAATTGCAAACCAAACCTATTTAATTAATCAATTAAACTCTTTAATTAATTAATTAAATCATATTTAAATAGGTGATAACTTGTGTATGTGTGTGACTTACTAGGCTCATCACTAATTGGAAGTGAGACATGATATCAACTCTTAATATCATCAGAACTCTTTCTTACCATAAATGATTTCTCTAAATCATTTTATGCACCTCACAGATAATGGTTAACACCTAGCATAGCATGCCATGGATACCTAATTAGTAATAAGGTTTACCTTAAATGAACCTATAATCATATGTTACCATGCACTAGAATCTCTCTGTTACAAAATCCCAACTCAAGCTGGAGTCATGGTTTATGTCAAACCCCATTTGCTATAAATATTATGTTCTCTTTTAATTTTTTAATTCCAGTTCTTGATTAAAAAGATTTTTTCATCAGAAACTCTTTTCAGAATAAATCTATCTGTCCTGGCCAAGAACTTGAAACATCAATAACAATTAAATGAACATAGAATTTTATCTCTATTTACTTAGAGGAACAGATTCCATCTTGATCAACACCTATCTCCATATATAACTAGTAGGAGCCAACACATGCCCATATACCCATACACGGTACAAGTATGAAAGCAGTATCAAACTCAAACTACCTATATACAAGATAATTGTGCTATCTCAGGTCTAAAGATTATATGCACTGATATGATTTATGACAAAACATTGACAAGAGTAAACTCCATGTGCTTGTCATAAGTGTCACTGGTTCAGCCTACTTCTCATATATAAGTGCCTATCATATTTGCTATATGCCATGAGACTCACCATTCCATCTTATTTATATCTCATATAAATAACTTGGGAACAAACATGAATACAATCTTTCTGGATAAGTCATGTCCTTATTATGAAATATCCTCGATTGTGAACCTATTTATGATACTTTGTACTAAAAATACTGTCACTCATATTCTTAACAACTGAAGAATAGAATTTCTAACAAAATATCAATGGACCTTTTCTATTACACATAAATATATTATGTAAACAGAAAAGTGAAAATGACTTTTATTAATAAAAACATGTACAAGATACATACTTAATGATATGCTCTAGGGCATACTACTAACAATCCCCCACTAGCACTAGAGCCATTCATTACAATATGTTAGACTCATCTTCTCAAGATGATTGTCTAGTTGAGTCTGTGACATAGGCTTAGTGAATGGATCAGCTGGATTTTCAGCTGATGCTATTTTCTGCATGGCTACATCGCCTTACCCAACTATTTCTCTGATAATATGGTAGCGCCATTCTATGTGTTTGGATTTTTGGTGAGACCTTGGTTCCTTAGCCTGTATGACTGCTCCATTGTTGTCACAGTGTGGTGGAACTACTGACTCAATGGACGGAACTACTATAAGTTTTGTCACGAACTTCTTTATCCAAACAGCTTCCTTTGCAGCATCTGATGCAGCAATATACTCAGCCTCTATAGTGGAATCTGCAGTTGTGCTCTATTTGGAACTCTTCCAACTGACTGCACCTCCATTACAAATGAACACATATCCTGAGGTAGGCTTTCTATCATCGATATCTAATTAGAAATCAAAATCAGTATAACCATCCAATTACAAGTCTCCACCTCCATATATTAAGAATAAATCCTTAATTCTTCTCAAGTACTTAAGAATATTCTTGACAGCTATCGATTGTTCCAAACCTGGATTGGATTGATACCTGCTAGTCAAACTAACAGCATATGCGATATCTGGCCTAGTACACAACATTGCATGCATTAAACTTCCAATTGCTAAAGCATATGGAATCCTAGCCATCTTATCTCTTTCTTCAGGTGTCTTTGGAGACATCTCTTTAGAAAGGTGGATACCATGTCTCACTGGTAATAATTCTCTCTTGAAATCAAGCATGTTAAACCTCTTTAACACCTTTTCCAAGTATAGACTTTGGGATAGACCAATTATTCTTTTCGCTCTATCTCTATAGATGCAAATCCCAAGAATATAGGTTGCCTCCGCTAAGTCTTTCATGGAGAATGTATTTGACAACCATACCTTTACAGTTGTCAACATACTTGTGTCATTGTCCACCAACAGTATGTCATCCACATATAAGAGAAGGAAAGTGATAGCACTGTCACTAACCTTCTTATATACACATGGCTCATCCTCATTTTTTATAAAACCAAAGGATTTAATGGCTTCATCGAAACGGATGTTCCAACTCCTCGAAGCTTGTTTCAACCCATAAATGGATTGCTTTAGCTTGCATACCTTGGAACTATCTTAGGATTCAAAACCCCTAGGTTGTTCCATGAAAATGTTTTCTGCAATGTATCCATTGAGAAAAGCTGTTTTGACATCCATTTGCCAAATCTCATAATCATAGTATGCAGTTATTGCTAATAGAATCCTAATTGATTTAAGCATGGCAACAGGCAAGAAAGTCTCCTCATAGTCAATTCCTTGCCTTTGGCAAAACCCTTTCGCTACTAGGCTTGCCTTATAGGTCTCTACCTTTCCATCAGAACCAATTTTCTTCTTGAAAACCCATTTGTTCCCTATAGGTACAATACCTTCAGGTGGTCAACAAGATCCCAAACTTGACTATTATACATGGAATCAATTTCAGATTTCATTGCATCAATCCATTTTGAAGAATCTTTATCTGATATAGCTTCTTCATAGGTAAGTGGATCATCTCCATGATCTATTTCTTTATGAGTAAACAACTCTTGTTCTTCTTCATGAAGGAAACCATATCTCACTAGTGGGTGAGATACCCTGGTTGTTCTACGAGAAACAGCTGTAAATGTTTCATCAATGGGTATAGGTTGACTAAATAGATATATATCCATCTGATCTGTTGATTGGTCAGAATTCTCTAATTCCAACTCTATTTGCCTTCCTTTGCCTCCTTCTTGGACAAACTATTGTTCAAGAAATGTGGCATCTCTACTCACCACAACCTTTTGTGATGTAAGCAAATAAAAATAATATCCAAAACTATCTTTTGGATATCCAACAAATCGACCCTTTTCTGATCCGGTTTCCAATTTATCAGTGTTCAGCTTTTTGATATAAGCTGGATAACACCAAATCTTAACATGCTTAAGACTTGGTTTTCTTCCATGCCATATCTCATAAGGTGTAGAAGAAACTGATTTTGATGGAATCCTATTCAGAATATACAAAGCTGATTCTAATGCAAATTCCCAAAAGAAGATTGGCATATCAGTATAGCTCATCATACTACGTACCATATCCAATAGGGTACAATTTCTCCTTTCAAATACACTATTCAACTGTGGTGTTCCTGGAGGAGTCAGTTGGGAAACAATGCCATGCTCTCTCAAGTATTCATCAAATTCAGTGCTCAAATATCCACCTCCACGATCTGATCGAAGAGCTTTAATACTCTTTCCTGTTTGATTTTCTACTTTAGATTTAAATTCTTTGAGCTTTTCAAAGGATTCATGTTTGTATTTCATCAAATACAAATATCCAAACCTTGATTTATCATCAGTAAAGGTAATAAAATAATGAAAGCCTCCTCTAGCTATTTCTTTAAATGGACCACATACATCACCATGTATTAGCTCCAAAATATTTTTAGCTCTTAGCCCTTGTCTAACAAAGGGTGATCTAGCCATTTTACCCTGAAGGCAAGATTCACAAGTTGGAGTAGGCTAAGAGCCCAATGAGGATAGAATCCCCATTTTCTCCAATTTTGCAATCCTATCTTTTGCAACATGACATAACCTTAAGTGCCAAATATATTTTGAACTTGAGTTGGTTTTCACCATGGCATTGCATTCTTTTAAATCACTGCATTCAATTTGTGTTTGTCATTATTATCCAAATAATAAAGACCATCATTCATATAACCTGGACCAACATATTTATTTCCAAAATAAATATTGCAAACATCATCTGTGAACTGAAATTCATAACCATTTCTAGTCAAACTAGATATAAAAATGATGTTCTTAAAAGCATCAGGTACATATAAAATATTATCCAAACACAAAACATGTCCAAACATGTAAAAAGAATTAGATCCTATGGCTAAAGCTTCAACAGTTGAGCCATTGCCAATCCGAACTCTAACATCTTGAGAATGCAAGCTGCTACTATTTGCTAGTTCCTGCATATCATTATAAATGTGAGAACTGGCACCAGTATCTAAAACCCAAGCTATAGATGAACTATGAGTATCATCAGAATCTAAATAACAAGATATGGATATACCTTCCGAAGGTGTATCCTTCTTGTCCTTCAGAGATACTCTGGGCAGTTCCTTTTCCAGTGCCCATCCTTTTGGCAGTGGAAACACTTTCCTTTGCCTCTATCAGCTTTAGTCTTCCTTTTCTATTTAGCTATCTTCTTGGAAGGACCAGGAATCTGGGGTTTCTTTTTCTTATTGCCCTTCTTCTTGTTAGACTTTCCAGCAGAAGAAAATGCAATCAAAGCTATCTGTTTTCCTTTATTGCCCAGCATATTCTTTTGGGCAATAATCAGCATGTTGAGTAAACCAGCTAAAGTGCATTCCTGTTGAGTCATATGAAAATTTGTCACAAAATTCCCAAAAGACTGAGGAAGGGACTGAAGGATCAAATCTGTCCGTAGTTGGAAATCCATGTTGAAGTCAAGATGTTCCAACTGCTCAATCAGCCGAATCATCTTATGGATATGATCCCCAACATTCTGCCCCTTAGACATCCTCATACGGAATAGCTGTCTAGATATCTCATACCTAGCATTCTTGCTATGCTCACCATACAACACTTCTAGGTGAAGGAGGATCTCACTCACACTCAACATGTTCTCATGCTGCTTCTGTAACTCATTACTCATGGAAGCAAGCATTTAACACTTAGCTCTCATATCATGCTCCTTCCACTTGTCCAAAGTTTCATGTTCCTCTTGTGTGGCCTCTGGAGGTAAGGGACCAGGAACATTTGAATCTAGAACATATCCTATATGTTCAAGGTTCAGGACAAGTTTCAAATTTCTTAGCCAATCAGACAGATTAGGTCCTGTCAACCTATTGCGATCAAGTATGCTTGCAAGGATATTGGATGGTGGTGGTTATTCTGTGCTCATTTTTATTAGAAAATTAACTGCAGAAAATAACCAGATTAATTAGTAAATGTATCATGTAATTAACCAAAATGATTATGGTCTTTTAATCAAATTGGTCCTCCCACTAACTTAGCGAATCCTACACTTCCAAAGTAGAAAACGGAAATCCTAGTTGGATGGATTTCTAGTGAGTGATTGAATTCTTATAATTCTATTGATTATCTCAGGTACATCCATTATTGGAATTACAATAAACTATAAGTGAGCAACTCCTTGCCCATCACATCTCATGTGACGTTCAATCCTTTACCTAGCCCCTAATGCTCAAAATCTCAGGTACATCCATTATTGACTTATCTTGCATTAGTTAAGTTGATCCCATTGAGCCAGTAATTATGCAAATAATTTTAATGTCCTCAGGTACATCCAATATTGGCCACCAAACCATTTACATATTTACAACATGTCATGCTTAACAATTATTCTTAAGAAAATCTCTTAAATTAATTGCATCTTATGCAACTATTTAAAATTTCTTAAAATAATTGCCCCAATGGAAGGCCTATGTTATAATTACTTTAATTATAGCATTTCCAACTTAATCATTTGTTTGGAAGATTTTATGGTCATCCTAATTACTATTTAGGTCTCACTTTGCACATTATCCTTTTAGCATGCATATATCATATAATTGCATACATTCCCATACATCTCATGCATTCATGGATAAGCAGTAAAATATGGTATGATCATGGACTTTCTACGGGATTCAATTCTGAGCCACCAAGAATTGAATCAGGGCATTCCTAGGTGCATTTCATTCATTCATTTTACAAGAGTTGCTGAAGGAGTACATAATCAACACTTGATCTTGAATTCCTCCTACTGGTCCCACCAATGCTCTTGATCTCCTTGAACTTCTTGTAATCGAATATTACATAGTAATCCTTGGCATACCAAGGCAAATTTACAAGAACTTAAATAAATGAAATTACAACCCAAAAATTATTACAGACTTAATAATACATGCCAAAAAAAAATTAAAAAAAATTAATTAATTTACAATCCCAAAGAAACATAAAAGAAATAAATTCAATCACATTGATCTATTATAGTCCATGATCATCCATCATGCATATCACTATTTAACAATTAAATAAAACATACATACTTAAATTAAATTGAATATCTCATATTCAACTTAAAAATCCAGATTTGAATATAATTCAAATAAATTTAAAAATTCAGATTTGAATCTCATTCAAACAAATTTAAAAATTCAGATTTCAATCACATTCAAATAACCTTAAAAATTCAGATTTGAATCACATTCAAACATTTTTTTAAAAATCATATTTGAATCACATTCAAATATTTTTAAAAAAATCAGATCTGAATCACATTCAATCAACTTTAAAAAAGTCAGATTTAAATATAATTCAAACAACTTTAAAAATTCAGATTTGAATCACATTCAAACAACTTTTAAAATTCAGATTTGAATCACATTCAAATAATTTTTAAATTTCTGATTTGAATCATAATTTAATTGTGTGATTAAAACTACTAATTAAACACTTTAATTAGTCAAAGAATAGGCCTTAGATCATACAACAATTGCAGAATTAAAAGCCAAACCTTGAACCACCCATGGAAGCCAAACCATGCGCACCATTGATGGTATTTTTCAAGCATGCCGCCAAATATCCATTGCAACCAGCAAGGGATAAATCATCTCATGATCAAACACACAATTAAATCATATAATCAACAATCTAAATGGCAAATATAGTGGCTCTGATACCAATTGAAGGAATGGAAGCATGAAAAACACAAGTTTATACCATTGAATTCAAAATTTTCACCTAGGGTTACATGCATCATGCAAGATTTATTTTTATCTATTTCATTTCAATGATAAACAATATATTAAAACTCTTTTAATATGCTTTTGGATCTTTATTTTCCATTTAAGAATTTTAAATTAATTAGATTAATTTTAGAACCCTAGATTAAATCAAGAATGATTACACTAACCTCTTGATACACTGCAGTGTTTCTGTGCCTTTGAGATTCGTCTTCAGGACACCAGATGTTGTCCCTCGAGCTTGTTCACACCAAGAACACCTATGGCAGCCCTTGAATAACTTCTAAAGCATTTTCTATTAATTAGAAATTCAAGTTCTTCCTTTTAAGAGATTAGAGATGTAAACAGGACACTAGAAACAATTTCTAGTGTTCTTAATTCAAGAGATTAATGGCTAATCTCTTTTAATGGATGAGAAATGAAGAAGAATAGATGGAGAGCCTCAAAATGGCATGACAAAGGAGGAGTGGCTTCTGGTTGTATTTTTCTTTTTCATAACAACACTTATATAGCTAGGTTAGCACATTAAACCTTGCCACATGTCACCCTTTGATTAGCTCGAGGTTTAAGTGACCCAATCACATTGTGCCAAGTGTCAAACCTATATTTAATCTTGATTTTAATCATCTTACATGATTAAAAAACATTTGGCAAGCTTATGTGTAATCCCATGTGTCACCATCTCATGGTGCCACGTGTCATGCTGTGAAATGACCAAAATGCCCCTGTGTCTTAATTTTGAGTTCTCAACCCAAAATAATTAATTTTCTTCTTCTAATTAATTTATATCAAATATAAATTAATTAATTAATCTCTATTAATTAAATTCATATTTAAATAATTTAAATATTAATTTAACTTATACTATACATCCAATAATCTAGATTTGGTTTCAAGTCATTCTAGGGACTTTACAATCTAATTGCAAACCAAACCTATTTAATTAATCAATTAAACTCCTTAATTAATTAATTAAATCATATTTAAATAGGTGATAACTTGTGTATGTGTGTGACTTACTAGGCTCATCACTAATTGGCAGTGAGACATGATATCAACTTTTAACATCATCAAAACTCTTTCTTACCATAAATGATTTCTCTAAATCATTTTATACACCTCATAGACCATGGTTAACACCTAGCATAGCATGCCATGGACACCCAATTAGTAATAAGGTTTACCTTAAATGAACTTATAATCATATGTTACCATGCACTAGAATCTCTCTGTTACAAAATCCCAACTCAAGCTGGAGTCATGGTTTATGTCAAACCGCATTTGCTATGAATATTATGTTCTCTTTTAATTCCAGTTCTTGATTAAAAAGATTTTCTCGTTAGAAACTCTTTTCTGAATAAATCTATCTGTCTTGGCCAGGAACTTGAAGCATCAAGAACAATTAAATGAATATAGGATTTTATCTCTATTTACTTAAAGGAACAGATTCCATCTTGATCAACACCTACCTCCATATATAACTAGTAGGAGCCAACACATGCCCATATACCCCATACACAGTACAAGTATGAAAACAGTATCAAACTCATACTACCTATATACAAGATAATTGTGCTATCTCAGGTCTAAAGATTATATTCACTGATATGATTTATGACAAAATATTGACAAGAATAAACTCCATGTGCTTGTCATAAGTGTTATTGGTTCGGCCTACTTATCATGTATAAGTGACTATCATGTTTGTTATATGGCATGAGACTCACCATTCCATCTTATTTATATCTCATATAAATAACTTGGGAACAAATATGAATACAATCTTTCAGGATAAGTCATGTCCTTATTATGAGGTATCCTCGATTGTGAACCTATTTATGATACTTTGTACTAGAAATACTATCACTCATATTCTTAACAACTTAAGAATGGAATTTTTAACAAAATATCAATGGACCTTTTGTATTACACATAAATATATTATGTAAACGGAAAAGTGGAAATGAATTTTATTAATAAAAACATGTACAAGATACATACTAAATGATATGCTCTAGGGCATACTACTAACAGAGAGAGCACGGCATTATTTCCCAACTGACTCCTCCAGGAACACCACAGCTGAATGGTGTATCTGAAAGGAGAAATCATACCCTATTGGATATGGTACGTAGTATGATTTGGATATGGTACGTAGTATGATGAGTTATACTAATATGCCAATCTCCTTTTGGGGATTCGCATTCGAATCAGCTTTGTATATTCTGAATAGGATTCCATCAAAATCAGTTTCTTCCACACCTTATGAGACATGGCATGAAAGAAAACCAAGTCTTAAGCATGTTAAGATTTGAGGTTGTCCAGCTTATATCAAAAAGCTGAACAATGATAAATTGGAAATCAGATCAAAAAAGGGTCGATTTGTTGGATATCCAAAAGATAGTTTTGGATTATATTTTTATTTGCCTACTTCACAAAAGGTTGTGGTAAGTAGAGATGCCACATTTCTTGAACAACAACTTGTTCAAGGAGGCAGAGGAAGGAAAATAGAGCTAGAATTAGAGAATTCTGACCAACCAACAGATCAGATGGATATAGATCCATCTAGTCAACCTACACCTGTTGATGAAACATCTATAGTTGTTCCTCGTAGAACAACTAAGGTATCTCACCCACCAGTGAGATATGGTTTCTTTCATGAAGAAGAACAAGAGTTGTCTACTCATGAAGAAGTAGATGATGGAGATGATCCACTTACCTATGAAGAAGCTATATCAGATATAGACTCTTCAAAATGGATTGGTGCTATGAAATCCGAAATTGATTCCATGTCTAAGAATCAAGTTTGGGATCTTGTTGACCCACCTGAAGGTATTGTACCTATAGGGAACAAATGGGTTTTCAAGAAGAAAATTGGTTTTGATGGAAAGGTAGAGACCTATAAGGCAAGGTTAGTAGTGAAAGGGTTTCACCAAAGGCAAGGAATCGACTATGAGGAGACTTTCTCACCTATTGCCATGCTTAAATCAATTAGGATTCTATTAGCAATAGCTGCATACTATGATTAAGAGATTTGGTAGATGGATGTCAAAATAGCTTTTCTCAATAGATACATTGAAGAAAATATTTTCATGGAACAACATAGGGGTTTTGAATCCTACGATAGTTCCAAGGTATGCAAGCTAAAGCGATCCATTTATGGGTTGAAACAAGCTTCGAGGAGTTGGAATATCTGTTTTGATGAAGCCATTAAATCATTTTGTTTTATCAAAAAAAAAAAGGATGAGCCATGTGTATATAAGAAGGTTAGTGATAGTGCCATCACTTTCCTTGTCTTATATATGGATGACATACTGTTGATGGGTAATGACACAGGTATGTTGACAACTGTAAAGGAATGGTTGTCAAATACATTCTCTATGAATGACCTCCATGAAAGACTTAGGGGAGGCAACCTATATTCTTAGGATTCGCATCTATAGAGATAGAGTGAAAAGAATAATTGGTTTATCCCAAAGTCTATACTTGGAAAAGGTGTTAAAGAGGTTTAACATGCTTGATTCCAAGAGAGGATTGTTACCAGTGAGACATGGTATCCACCTTTCTAAAGAGATGTCTCCAAAGACACTTGAAGAAAGAGATAAAATGGCCAAGATTCCATATGCTTCGGCTATTGGAAGTTTAATGTATGCAATGTTGTGTACTAGGCCGGATATCGCATATGCTGTTAGTTTGACTAGCAGGTATCAATCCAATCCAGGTTAGGAACACTGGATAGCTGTCAAGAATGTCCTTAAGTACTTGAGAAGAACTAAGAATTTATTCTTGATTTATCGAGGTGGAGACTTGCAATTGAATGGTTATACTGATTCTGATTTCCAATCAGATATCGATGATAGAAAGTCAGTTAGAAGAGTTCCAAACAGAGTATGACTATAGATTCCACTACCGAGGCTGAGTATATTGCTGCATCAGATGCTACAAAGGAAGCTGTTTGGATAAAGAAGTTCATGACATAACTTGTAGTAGTTCCTTTCATTGAGTCAGTAGTTCCACTTCTCTGTGGCAACAATGGAGCAGTCAGACAGGCTAAAGAACCCTGGTCTCACCAGAAATCCAAACACATAGAAATGCGCTACCACATTATCAGAGAAATAGTTGGGCGAGGCCATGTCACCATGCAGAAAATAGCATCAGCTGAAAATCTAATTGATTCATTCACTAAGCCCATGTCACAGACTCAGCTAGACCGACGTCTTGAGAAGATTGGTCTAAGATATTATAATGAATGGCTCTAGTGCAAGTGGGAGATTATTAGTAGTATGCCCTAGAGCATATCATTTAGTATGTATCTTGTACATATTTCATTAATAAAAGGCATTTTCACTTTTCCGTTTACATAATATATTTATATGTAATAGAAAAGGTCCATTGATATTTTTTTAGAAATTCTATTCTTAAGTTGTTAAGAATATAAGTGACAGTATTTCTAGCATAAAGTATCATAAATAGGTTCACAATCGAGGATACTTCACAATAAGGACATGACTTATCCAGAAAGATTGTATTCATGTTTGTTCCCAAGTTATTTATATGAGATATAAATAAGATGGAATGGTGAATCTCATGCCATATAAAAAAAATCATAGGCACTTATACATGATAAGTAGGCCAAACCAGTGACACTTATGACAAGCACATGGAGTTTTCTCTTGTCAGTGTAATGTCATAAATCATATGAGTGCATATAATATTTAGACCTAAGATAGCATAGTTATCTTGTATATAGGTGGTTTGAGTTTAATACTGCTTTCATACTTGTACTGTGTATGGGTATATGGGCATGTGTTGGCTCCTACTAGTTATATATGGAGGTAGGTATTGATCAAGATGGAATCTGTTCCTCTAAGTAAATAGAGATAAAATCCTATGTTCATTTAATTGTTATTGATGTTACAAGTTCCTAGCCAGGACAGATAGATTTAATCAGAAAAGAGTTTCTAATGAGAAAATGTGTTAATCAAGAACTGGAATTAAAAGAGAACATAATATTCATAGCAAATGGGGTTTGACATAAACCTTGACTCTAGCTCGAATTGGGATTTTGTAACAGATAGATTTTAGTGCATGGTAACATATGATTATAGGTTCATTTAAGGTAAACCTTATTACTGATTGGGTGGCCATGGCATGCTATGCTAGGTGTTAACCATGGTGTATGAGGTGCATAAAATGATTTAGAGAAATTATTTATGGTAAGAAAGAGTTCTAATGATATTAAGAGTTGATATCATGTCTCATTGCCAATTAGTGATGAGTCTAGAAAGTCACACACATATAAAAGTAATCACCAAATTAAATATGATTTAATTAATTAATTAAAGAGTTTAATTGATTAATTAAATAGGTTTGGTTTGCAATTAGATTGCAAAGTCCCTAGCATGACTTGAAACCAAATCTAGATTATTGGATGTATAGTATAAGTTAAATATATATTTAAAGTGTTTAAATATAAATTTAATTAATAAGAAATTAATTAATAGAGATTAATTAATTAATTTATATTTGATATAAATTGATTAGAAGAAGAGCAATAATTATTTTGGGTTGAGAACTCAAAATTAATACACAGGGGCATTTTGGTCATTTCACAGGGTGACATGTGGCACCATGAGATGGTGACACATGGCACTACACATGAGCTTGCTAAATATTTTTTAATCATGTAATGTCACACCTTATCCGTCTGCAAGGCATAACATGATCCCGTAGAATACTTAATGAACTATCGAACTTCACCTATCGATAACTCATTAAGTCCCCTAGAAGGGATTTTAAAACAATTTTCTTATATTTTGGAAGTGGTGAGCATTTTGGTAGGAATTAAAAATTTTATTCAAAGTTTTAATACTAGTGAAAATTTTTGTCCATTTTAATTTTGCCGCAAATTTTATAAAAATTTTGATAGAGTTCCGTTTGTATTTGGAGAAAATAGTTCTTCAAATACCTGGAAAAAAAAAACACTTCCAATAATTTTCTCAACTCCCAACCTCCAATAAATCTCAAATCAACTCAATTCAATTCACTTCAAAATAATTCCACAATCCAATCAAAATTTATCATCTCAAAATATTTAATAACTTCATTCACAAGGCATAAAGTATAAAATTCACAAGTACAAATATTAATTTACAGAAGAAAATCTAAAAATAATATTATTACAATTTATTTTACAACTGTTCAACTTTACATTGATACATAAAGCATTATAATATTTACATCAAAATTAACTACAAGGGTATAAAATAATACCCGTACAAAAGATCAGTGTGATCCTCAATTCAGTAGCAGCTTACTCTGCTGCTTTTTCCTTGCTCTTATCTGCGATAGCAAAATAAGCTATCGCTGAGTATAAAAATACTCAGTGGTGTACAATAAAAATTTAAAATATGATACATAAATCATTCATTGCCAAAACACACTTTAAATATTTCTCAATCACATTTCACAGTTATCAAAACTCAGAATAACACAATTTAGTCAAATAATTTAACAAACATAGTGTTGCCAAAATCATACACAACTTAAGCCATGACACAAAATTTCTGATCAATGCCATGTTGTACACCACGACAAAGCAATCTATAACCTCACTAATCGAAATCAATGAGGGAGGTGGCTAGCTCGCTAATGAGTACTCATCCGATCTCAACCTCAACTGGCCAGCCAGAGAGGGAGGAAAATAAACGATCTCAACCCCATAAATGAAGGAGGAATAATGTGATACTGTCAGGCTAAGTGTGAACACAAAATCAATTCAAAACAATTTATTTAAATAATTTATGAGAAATTTGATTAATTTCCAAAGTCATATTTGCGATTATAAAATAGCAACACAGTACATAATTAATCATAGAAGTCAAATTTTTGAGAATAAAATATTTAAACAAGAATTATTGTGCATAGACCTGACGTGAGTTGCCTCTAGGCCTAGACTCAGTCTCTCAGAGCTTCCAAGCCTTTTTTAGCTGAAACACACAGTTTCACACTGTTTCAGTACCATAACTTAGCATAAATCAAAAAATAAATTTAACTTCACTTTTACCTAGCTTTAATGTGCTAAATTCGTTGTTCTCGAAGTTTTAGTGTTTCGGGTTACTATTCACTACACTATTCAACTCAAATTGTTGACTTTTTAAGGCTTAATAGGTATGGGAACTCCAAATTCACCCACATATCACATTTTGGTCATTAAAGTTGTTGGTTTTGGTCATTTTCTCAAAGCTTAAGTCCTTTAGGCAAAATTGTCAATTTTTCAGTTTTAGTGTCCCTAGTTGCACTGTTCCATTGGTCATTCTACTGTTAGAATTTGGCAAACATTTCTTCATAGAAAATGTTCCCTATTGTCTTAAGTTTATTATCCTTTTTGAATCACTCCAATTGGAGTTTTGTAGCCCAAGTTATGGCCATTTGAACCATAGCTGCCAGATTAGACACAACCCAGATTTTCTGGACAATTTTGGTGCTGGCAGTTTTGGGTCACCAACTTGGGGTGGCCAAATGGCTTGCTTGCTGACAGAATTTGGGCTTGTGTTCTTCATAAAAGTTTTAGGTCTATATCTCATCTAACCTCTAGTAAAATTTCAGGTCATTTTGACTTGCCTAGCTGGAGTTATGACTAAATGAATCAGTTTGTACAGGGCAGCCTGCAATTTTTAAACTTTGGTCAATTTGTTCACTAGGTTTTGGTCACTTTTTGGGCATGCTTCCTAAATGAAAATTGTGTCATTTAGTGTCTATTTTCATCCCCAATTGGTCTCATACTGATTGGACTTGTAAAATTTCATTTTTGGTCCTTCAAAATTGACTTGGTCATGCTGCCAGTAGCATGACCACACTTCCTCCGAATTTGACTTTAATTCCAACCATTCCAACACAACTCATTTGGTCACAAATGACCATTTTTCACTTCACAATAGGTCAAAGACATCATTTACTCATTAGTTAACCCGAATGGTAAGACCAAGAACTCATAATGGCCATAGCGGGTTCTGAAGGCAGTTTTAGAAATACTTTGCTCTTGTACTCTCAACTGATAATAACCTGATCTCAGGTCAATTTTGGAGAACACAGTTGCACCCCTCAACTGATCAAACAAGTCGTCAGTGTGGGGCAATGGGTATCTGTTCTTTATTGTAACCTTATTCAACTGCTGATAGTCAATGCATAACCGAAGAGTGCCATCCTTCTTCTTAACAAACAACACTAGCGCTCCCCAAGGTGACACACTAGGGCAGATAAAGCCCTTATCAAGCAGCTCTTACAACTGTACTTTCAATTCTTTTAGTTCTGCTGGTGCCATTCTGTATGGCGTTATGGAGATTGGGTCCGCACCAGGCATAACATCAATTCCAAACTGCACTTCTCTTTCTGGAGGTAATCCTGGCAATTCATCAGGAAATACATCCGGAAAGTCACATACAGTAGGAATATCCCTCAATGCTGGACTCCCCACTTGGGTGTCTATCACATGTGCCAAGTATGCATCACACCCTTTCCTAATCATTTTTCTAGCCAGTGCAGCTGAAATGATGTTTGAAGGCAATAACTGCCTCTCCCTGTGTATTACTATATCACCATACTGAGGAAGACCAAAAGTGACTGTCTTCAGTCTACAGTCAATCATCGCATGGTGCCTGGCTAACAAATCCATGCCCAAGATAATGTCATAATCTTTGAAGGGCATTTCAATTAAATCAGACAGAAAAGTGTGTCCTTAGATCACCAAGGACAATCCCTATATAATTTATTTACCCTGACCTCCTGGCCTAATGGACTAGTTACTAGCACATCATAATCCATTGGTACACACTGAATAGCAGTAGAACACATCCCACTAGCACTAAAATACGAATGAGTGGAGCCAGGATCAAATAACACATGTACATCTTGGTCAAGGATGGAGAAATTACCAGCTACTACGTCTGATGTTTCAGCCTCCTCCCTCTGACGCATGGTATACACTCTGACTGGTGTGCCACTGGATACTGGTTGGTTAATAGTGCTTTGACTCCCATGATTGTTACCAGGACCCCTACCTCTGCCTCTACCTCTACCAGCTGACTGTGACCCTCTAGGTGCAGAGACTTGGCCTGATCCTTCAGATGCAGCAGAAGGTCCAGACCGGCGCGGACTAGTACAATCCTTAGCAAAATATCCGCTCCCTCCATAGTTAAAACATGCACTGGTAGCTTTGAAACAAACCCCACCATGAGTTCTACCACAAGTTTCACACTGTCGTACTGATAGAGCTCCTCGGGGTGCTTCTTTGGGTCTGTGACTGCCAGGGTGGTCTTTGGCCAGAAAATCTGCCTCTGCCAGATCTATGGGAGCTGGATCCCCCAAACTGTTTCCTTTTTCTAGAACCACTCTCAGATGCTTGTCCCGTAGTCTTTTCAGTTTTCTCTTTCTCTTGTGTACCCTTCTTCACTGCCCCTTCTGATTCTATCCTTTCCAGTTCTAGGGCCTGTGAGATCAACTCAACGAAATTCTGATGTCGGAAACCCACGACTTGCATCCTCAAATTCAGCCTTAATCCGGACTCAAACCTCTTACATCTATCTCTGGGGGTGGAGACTAAGCTTCCAGCATAGTGGCTTAGCCTTGAGAAGTCTCTCTCATACTCTGCTATGGTTCTATCTCCTTTTTTCAAACTCAAGAATTCTTGTAATTTCATATCTACATACGCATCAGGAACCCATTTCTGCCTGAATTCCCTCAAGAAGTTTGTCCATGTCAGCACAGGTGGCTCAACCAGGTTGTGGGGGATGGTCTTCCACCATTCATATGCATCCCCTTGGAGAAGAGATACTGAATACTCAAATTTTAATTCTTCAGTACACTACAGCTTTCTGAAAACCCGTTCTATTCTTTCCAACCACTGTTCTGCCTCCAGTGGATCCACAGTGCCTTTAAACTCGGTGGCCCCAAATTTCATCAATTTTTCATATTGCCAAGTTGAGGGCTGTGGTTGTGCTACAGGTACTTGCATCTGAACTTAGGGTGGCACATTTCCTGCCATTTACTGGAAAAACGCAGCCATCTGCTGTACAAACTGAGCAGGAAACTGCGGTGCTGGAGTAAGAGCTGGAGTGGCTGACCCACTCACGTTTTGGAGTGCTGGGGCTTCCCCTTGAACCTCAGCCTCAACAAACTGTTCCACAAAATGATCTCCTTCTTCCATTCCGTTTTCCCAAAATTTTCCACTTCCTGAGATCAAACACAAGGAGGTTGACCTTCGTTAGTGCATATACATGATGTAAATACGTCATATGTATCAATTAAAGACACTTGAGCAGTTGTACTTATCAACAAAATATTCAAACACATAGTCAAAATTAATTGAAAAACCATGCTCTGATACAACTAAAACATGTCACACCTTACCCCTCTGTAATGCATAACATGATCCCGTAGAATGCTTAATGAACTACCGAACTTCACCTACCGATAACTCATTAAGTACCCTACAATGGATTTTAAAACAATTTTTTTACATTTTGGAAGAAGTGAGCATTTTGGTAGGAATTAAAAATTTTATTCAAAGTTTAAATACTAGTGAAAATTTTTGTCCATTTTCATTTTGCCGCAAATTTTATAAAAATTTTGACAGAGTTCCGCTTGTATTTGGAGAAAACAGTTCTTCAAATACCTAAAAAAAAACACTTCCAATAATTTTCTCAACTCTCAACCTCCAATAAATCTCAAATCAACTCAATTCAATTCACTTCAAAATAATTCCACAATCCAATTAAAATTTATCATCTCAAAATTTTAATAACTTCATTCACAAGGCATAAAGTATGAAATTCACAAGTACAAATATTAATTTACAGAAGAAAATCCAAAAATAATATTATGACAATTTATTTTACAACTGCTCAACTTTACATTGATGCATAAAGCATTATAATATTTACATCAAAATTAACTACAAGGGTATAAATAATACCCGTACAAAAGATCAGTGTGGTCCTCAATTCAATAGCAGCTCACTCTGCTGCTTTTTCCTTGCTCCTATCTACAACAACAAAATAAGCTATCGCTGAGTATAAAAATACTCAGTGGTGCACAATAAAATTTAAAATATGATACATAAATCATTCATTGCCAAAACACACTTTAAATATTTCTCAATCACATTTCACAATTATCAAAACTCAGAATAACACAATTTAGTCAAATAATTTAACAAACACAGTGTTGCCAAAATCATACATAACTTAAGCCATGACACAAAATTTCCGATCAATGCCATGTTGTACACCACGACAAAGCAATCTACAACCTCACTAATCGAAATCAATGAGGAAGGTGGCTAGCTAGCTAATGAGTACTCATCCGATCTCAATCTCAACTGGCAAGCCAGAGAGGGAGAAAAATAAACAATCTCAACCCCATAAATAGAGGAGGAATAATGTGATACTGTCAGGCTAAGTGTGAACACAAAATCAATTCAAAACAATTTATTTAAATAATTTATGAAAAATCTGATCAATTTCCAAAGTCATATTTGCGATTATAAAATGGCAACACAGTATATAATTAATCACAGAAGTCAAATTTTTGATAATAAAATATTTAAACAAGAATTATTGTGCATAGACCTGACGTGAGTCGTCTCTAGGCCTTGACTCAGTCTCTCAGAGCTTCCAAGCCTTTTTTAGCTGAAACACACAGTTTCACACTATTTCAGTACCATAACTTAGCATAAATCCACAAGTAAATTTAACTTCACTTTTACCTAGCTTTAATGTGCTAAATTCGACGTTCTCGAAGTTTTTGTGTTTTGAGTTACTATTCACAATACTATTCAAGTCAAATTATTGACTTTTTAACGCTTAATAGGTATGGAAACTCCAACTTCACCCACATACCACATTTTGGTCATTAAATTTGTTGGTTTTGGTCATTTTCTCAAAGCTTAAGTCCTTTAGGCAAAATTGTCAAATTTTCAGTTTTGGTGTCCCTAGTTGCACTGTTCCATTGGTTATTCTACTGTTAGAATTTGGCAAACATTTCTTCAAAAAAAGTGTTCCCTATTGTCTTATGTTTATTCTCCCTTTTGAATCACTCCAATTGGAGTTTTGTAGCTCAAGTTATGGCCATTTGAACCATGGCTACCGGATTGGACACAACCTAGATTTTCTGGGCAATTTTAGTGCTGGAAGTTTTGGGTCACCAACTTAGGGTGGCCAAATGGCTTGGTTGCTGGAAGAATTTGGGCTTGTGTTCTTCATGAAAGTTTTAGGTCTATATCTCATCTAACCTCTGGTAAAGGTTCACGTCATTTTGACCTACCTAACTTGAGTTATGACCAAATGAACAAACACTGTTCATTTGGTCAGTTGGTACAGGGCAGCCTGTAATTTTTCAACTTTGGTCAATTGGTTTACTAGGTTTTGGTAACTTTTTGAGCATGCTTCCTAAATGAAAATTGTGTCATTTAGTGTCTATTTTCATCCCCAATTGGTCTCAAACCAATTGGACTTGTAAAGTTTCATTTTTGGTCCTTCAAAATTGACTTGGTCATGCTTTCAGCAGCATGACCACACTCCCTCTGAATTTGACTTTAATTCCAACCATTCCAACACAACTCATTTGGTCACAAATGACCATTTTTCACTTCACAATAGGTCAAAGACATCATTTACTCATTTCTCACATTTTTGGTCCATAAACCCTAATGTTCAAAACCCTAATCCACCAACCTCATGCATTTAACCACATTTAGTACTTTTAATCCTAACCATTCAACTAAATAAAGTTTTTAAACTCATTCAAATCCATCAAACCATGCAAAAAACACTCCCCATCATGCTGGCCAAATTTCAGTTTAGTCCTTTACAAGTGTTTTTATTTCATTTCTTTAGTTTCTAAGCTCATTTCAATAACTAAATATGCATTTGATTAGATATTTGGTAGTTAGAAGACTAACCTTTGCTTGGAGGGTTTCTAGGCTTTCCTTTCTTCAATTCTTTCTTCTTCTTTTTACTATCTAATGTTTCCTCAACATGTAAGGAGAATTTTTTGTGTTGGGACTTTGTGAATTTATGGGATACAGTAAGGAAATTCAAGCTTCCTTTCCCTTAACAATGGTGGAACAAGGTGAAAGAATGGGGAGAGAGAGGTGAGGAGGCAATGAGGATAAGGAAGATGACTTAATTTTTTTTCTTTTCTTTTATTTAATTTTTCCTATGGAAGACCCAAAAAGAATCTAATTAATTAAATATATTAATTATTACTTTTATGGCATCATGCATGATGTCATGCATGATGTCATCTCCCTACACTTTTTCATTTTCTTTTTTTTTTTCTGTTAGTTCTTTAATTTAAATCTTGATTCTGAAATTTTTTTTTCTTCGATTTTATTTGAAAGTTAGGTCAGGAGTTAGCTCTCGGGGTCAATTGACCAAATTGCCCCTCGCCGGTTCATCCCGATTTGCAAATAATTCAATATTTCTTCTGGCTCCCTGACCTAATTATTTGACTGACTTAATAGTTCTTTTTCATGATTTTCTCTTTTCCACTGTGTTCATAAGGGTCCTAAGGACCGCGTCGTCACATTTTACGGTTCGAAATTTGAGTTTAAAATGGCTTCACAGTCATTTCTGAGAAGGTCACCCATCGCTGTGACTCTCGGCTCGTTTAACTTCTTATGTTATGTTTTTCTTATTTTTACTTAACTAATTGACAATTTCTAATTATTTGTATTTATAGCTTTTCTAGTTGTCTTAAGTATGGTTCTAATCCCCTTAATTGTCCGGACCGACACCGATCACCGAAACAGTGAAATATACCAGGCTATTCAAATAGGGGTGTTACATGTAAGATGATTAAAGTCAAGACTAAATATAGGTTTGACACTTGGCATAATGTTATTGGTTCAATTAAACCTAGAGCCAATCAGAAGGCGACCTGTGGCAAGGGTTTTAAGTGTTGACCTAGCTATATAAGTATTGTTATGTAAAGAAAAACATAACAAGCTGCTGCCTTTCTCTTTGTGCCGCCACCTTAGAGACCACTCCCTTCTCTTCTTCTTCATCTCTCATCAATTCAAAGAGATTAGCAAACAATCTCTTGAATTAAAAATACTAGAAATTGTTTCTAGTGTTCTGTTTACATCTATAATCTCTCAAAAGGCAAAACTTTATTTTCTAATTCATAAAAAAAGCTTTAGAAGCTGTTCAAGGGCTGCCATAGGTGATCTTGGTGTGGACAAGCTAGAGGGACAACATCTGATGTCCTAAAGACGCATCCCAAAGGTGCCAAACACACTGCAGTGCATCAAGAGGTTAGTGCACTTGTTTTGATCTAATCTAGGGTTCTTAAAATTAATCTAATTAATTCTAAAATCTTAAATGATAAATGTAGAATGTTGTTTATCATTGAAATCAAATATATAAAAATAAATCTTGCATGATGCATGTGACCCTAGATGAAAAATTTTAAATTTCAATGATCTAAACTTGTGTCTTTCATGCTTTTGCTCCTTCACTTTTATAGTCCATGATCATCCATCATGCATATCACTATTTAACAATTAAATAAAACATACATACTTAAATCAAATTAAATATCTCATATTCAACTTAAAAATCCTGATTTGAATATGATTCAAACAAATTTAAAAATTCAGATTTGAATCATATTCAAACAAATTTAAAAATTTAGATTTGAATCACATTCAAATAAATTTAAAAATTCAGATTTGAATCACATTCAAACAAATTTAAAAATTCAGATTTGAAACAAAATTTAATTGTATGATTAAAACTCCTAATTAAACACTTTAATTAGTCATGGGCCTAATTATGGGCCTTGGAACCAAGCCCACATTCAAGCCCAAAAGCCATGTGCATGGTTGATGCACCAAACCATGAGCACCAATGGTGTTCATCATCTTGCCGCCACCTATTCTTTGCAACCAGCAATGAATCAATCATCTCATGATCAAATCACACAATTAAATCATATAATCAACAATCTAAATGGCAAATATAGTGGCTCTGATACCAATTGAAGGAGATCAAGCATGAAAAACATAAGTTTAGATCATTGAATTCAAAATTTTTCTTCTAGGGTCTCATGCATCATGCAAGATTCATTATTTATCTATTTGATTTCAATATTAAACAGCATATTAAAACAATTTTAATATGTTTTTGGATCTACATTTGCCATTTAAGATTTTAGAATTAACAGATTAATTCATTAGAACCCTAGATTAAATCAAGAACAAGTGCACTAACCTTTTGATGCATTATAGTTGTGTTTGGTACCTTTAGGATGCACCTAGGACACCAGATGTTATCCCTCTAGCTTGTCCACACTAAGATCACCAATGGCAGCCCCTTGAACAGTTTTTCAAGCCTTTCAAATCAATTAGAAATTAAGGTTTTTCCCTTAGAGATGTTATAGATGTATATAGGACAATAAAAAAGATTTCTATCAATTTTAATTTAAGAGAATGTTGCCAAATTTCTTTGAATTAATGTGAGATGAAGAAGAAGAGAGGAAGAGGAAGACAAAGTGGCGGCACCTATTTTGAGAAAATCATATTGTTCTTTTGTTCTTTCATCCTTTCCCTTATACAGCCAGGTCATCACTTAAAACCCTTGCCACATGTCATCTTTTGATTGGCTCTTAGTTTAATTGACCCATTACATTGTGCCAAGTGTCAAACCTAGATTTAATCTTGACTTTAATCATCTTACATGATTAAAAAACAAATGGCAAGCTTATATGTAGTACCATGTGTCACCATCTCATGATGCCACATGTCACCTTGTGAAATGACCAAATTACCCTTGTGTCTTAATTTTGAGTTCTCAACCCAAAATAATTATTTCTCTTCTTCTAATGAATTTATATCAAATATAAATTAATTAATTAAACTCTATTAATTAATTTCTCATAATTAAATTCATATCTAAGCACTTTAAATATAAATTGAACTTATACTATACATCCAATAACCTAGATTTGGTTTCAAGCCATGCTAGGGACTTTGCAATCTAATTGCAAACCAAACCTATTTAATTAATCAATTAAACTCTTTAACTAATTAATTACATCACTTTTAACTTGGTGATTACTTGTGTATGTGTGTAACTCAGTAGGCTCATTACTAATTGGCAATGAGATATGATATTAACTCTTAATATCATCAGAACTCTTTCTTACCATAAATGATTTCTCTAAATCACTTTAAGCACCTCATAGACCATGGTTAACACCTATCATAGCATGCCATGACCACCCAATCAGTAATAAGGAATACCTTAAATGAACCTTTAATCATATGTTACCATGCACTAGAATCTCTCTGTTACAAAATCCCAATTCGAGCGGGAGTCATGGTTTATGTCAAACCCCATTTGCTATGAATATTATATTCTCTTTTAATTCCAGTTCTTGATTAAAAAGATTTTCTCATCAGAAACTCTTTTCTGATTAAATCTATCTGTCCTGGCTAGAAACTTGAAACATCAAGAACAATTAAATAAACATAGGATTTTATCCCTATTTACTTAGGGTAACAGATTCCATCTTGATCAACACCTACCTCCATATATAACTAGTAGAAGCCAAGACATGCTCATATACCCATGCACAGTACAAGTATGAAAGTAGTATCCAACTCAAACTACCTATATACAAGGTAACTGTGCTATCTCATGTCTAAAGATTATATGCACTAATAAGATTTATGACAATGCATTGACAAGAGTAAACTCCATGTGCTTATCATAAATGTCACTGGTTCGGCCTACTTATCATGCATACGTGCCTATCATGTTTGTTATATGGTATGAGACTCACCATTCCATCTTATTTATATCTCATATAAATATATTGGGAACAAACATGAATACAATCTTTCTGGATAAGTCATGTCCTGTGTGAAGTATCCTCGATTGTGAACCATTTTATGATACTTTGTGTCACTCATATTCTTAATAACTTAAGAATAAAATTTCTAACAAAATATCAATGGACCTTTTCTATTACACATAAATATATTATGTAAACGAAAAAGTGAAAATACCTTTTATTAATAAAACATGTACAAGATACATACTAAATGATGTGCTCTAGGGCATACTACTAGCATAAGTTAGAATTGTTGAATCTTGAATTTTCTGCAATTTCGGCAAATTGCCCTGTGACCTCCGTCTACTAAACAGGGCATAACTCTCATTGTATATATCCAATTATGCTCTGAAAACCTAAGGCATAGGCCTACAACTTTGTTTTAGATACTTTGTCCAAATTCTGGGAGTAAGACACTTGAATGTTGAGTGCAATACTAACCTGAAAACCTAGAAACTGTAGGATACTACATTTGTGAACAAGGGTTGATCATTTAGCCATAACTTACTCTACAAAACCCCAAATTGAGTGATTCTTGAACCTATGTATTTCTAAGACATAGGAGAACAATTCACATGAGAACACAAAGTTAAATTATGACTGTATTATGACACCCCTTACCCATCTACAATTTAGCCGAGCAAGATATGCCACACAGTGTGCCGGAGCACCAAATCATATTTTAATTCAATTTACCCTTTTTACTTATTTATTTATAATTTTTTATTAATCTAAATTTTTTTGCAAATTTTATAGAAAATCCAGCAGAGTGCCAGCTGTAAATTGGAAAAACAATTCTTTTGAATCTGTTAAAAACACTTCCAATAAAATCATCACATCATTCTCAGTAAACCACCAATATATTCTCAGCAATTTCTCAATTGACTTCAGTATCTCAAAATTTAATTCAATTCATATTACAGTCAACTCAATGAGAAATGCTCACATTATTTACTACTGAACATAGTTCATAGATAATTACATCAAAAGCCAAATTACATGAATTTATAATATACATTACAGAAGTTTACAAAATACAAAATATCAAAATATCAAAAGTGGCCTAATGTCCTACCAAATGCACTGCAATGTGAGGTGACTCTGAACTCTGAGTGTAGATCTGAAGGCTCACCCTGTATGCGGCCTGCTGGACTCCCCAGCTATGTCTCTAGTACCTGCGCGTGGCAAAAGCGACGCACTAAGCAATTCTGCTTAGTGGTGACAATATAAAATAAAATAACTAAAATAACGTAAATATGCAGAATGTAGATTTACATTTTTTGTAGACTTAATTTCTGGCATATATTGCAGTATTATTCGATTAAAATTTTATAAGACTCATTATCATTGCCTGAGTAACCCCTACTAGTCAACTGGACTAGATAGACGGATAAACTGGCACTGGGTACTAAGTACCTCGGACCATCACACCATTGGTCACATTGTGTCTCTCGGTGTGCAACAGAACAGCTAGTAAGCTGCAATAATTATCAGGGATAAAACCCAAGTATACTATCTCAATCAACATAGCCAAAGGCTATTTTATCACAGAATGGCACGTGAGGCCATAAAACACAGAATGGCATGAAGCCATATGCAGTACTGCTAACAGAACCCTATTGGCATGCCAACCTATCCAAACCAATCTTGCTAGGTATACTAAGGCATATTACACTTTTAAGTTTCACAATTCTTGAAATTCAAGTTTTTGTGTTATTATTCAATTCATTAGTCAACAAAATTTGACTTTTACATGGACAATAGGTACATTGGTTTTAATACTCCTAACATACCACATTTTGCATTCTAAAATTGTTGGTATTGGTTGCCAATACCATTTCTAAGCTTAATGTTTATTGTTGAAAATTTTAAATTTTCAAGCTTTGTGTTTACTATTCCATTAGTCATTTTTGTAGTGGGAATTTGGCAAAATGATCAACATGAAAGTTGTTCCTTATTTTGTCTAGTTATATTTTCTTTTTTGAATCACTCTATTTGGAGTTTTGTATCTCAAGTTATAGCCCATAAACCACAACTGGCTGGATTATAATTTTTCCAGAATTTCTGAACTGACCAAATCTACAGTAATTTGAGTAGTGACTGCAAGTCACTTTTTGAATATGTTGTGGTCATAATTTGGGTTATCTTTCTTCATGAAAGTTGTAGGTCTATATCTCAGCTTGTTTCTGGTGAAATTTCAGGTCAATTAGACCTTTCTACACTGAGTTATGACTAAATGACTAAACACTGTTCATTTAGTCATTTTACCCAGGCAGATTGCAGGTCACTCGGATTAGGGCAATCATTAGGTCAACTTGGTTTGATTTTCTGGGCATGGTTTCTTCACCAAAGTTGTGCCATTATGTGTCTAGTTTCATGTTCAATTAGCCTTGTACCAATTGAACCTCTACAACTCCAGTTATTGCTGCCCAAACCTGCTAGACTCATGCCCAGTCCTGCAGGTCACCAAGGGCAACCGCACCAAACTCAATTCCCACTACACAACCCACTTCATTTTTTATTCAAACAAAACCAAATGGTCACTAATTGAAAATTAAAACTTACTTTCATCATCACATAATCAAGGTCTCATTTTCACCCCAAACCCTAACTCAAGTATCTCAAACCATGCATTATAACTTGTTTTTCATTACTCCACTTAAAAGATTAATACCGAGGGTAGCCATACTACCATTTTAGTTCCATGAAAATCATCAAAATCTTACCACAACCAAGGCTGCCAAAAATATGGGATGGGCATAGACATAGTATTTATTAAATTTCTTTATAATTTTGCACTCAATCATACTCCTTAAACATGAATTTAAAGAGAAAATCAAGTTTAAGTCACTAACCTCTAATGGAGTGAAATTCCAACTTGCTAGGGTTCTTCTTTTTCTTTTCTTTTTTCTCCCAAAAGACTCACCAAGATGTAAGAACAAGTTTTTGTGTTAGGAACATAGGGTTTTGTTGGGTAAAAACTATGAAAATCAAGCTTTAAAAAGCTTGATAATGGTGGCCTTGGAGGGAGAGTGAAACGGAAAGGAAGAAGATAAGAGGCTTTTGATTTTTTTTTCTTTTTTTTTCTACCCATTAAGTCTCTTTAAACATATTAGTGCCATGTGTCAACATGTGATTGGGTGGGAGAATAGTAATGACATCATAATGATGTCATAATCCTTTTTTTTCTCATTTTCTATCCTTTTCTTGTCTATTTAATTTCAATTAAATTTTTAACAATATTTATTCACATTTTATTTCATATAAATTATTTACATAAATGGAAAAGTTGGTCAAAAATCATCTCTAAAGACGAAATGACTAAAATGTCCTCTGCTTAGCTTAACGAGCCAAAATTGTGTGTACCGATAGAAAAATTTTTCTAAGCATTTTCTTAGCATTCTAATGCCATAAGAACCTCAATGACCCTTCTTTGGAGTCCCAAAAATTATTTTATAATTTTTCCCTTGGGTCTAAGGTTATTAACGGCCTTCACCGTCACTTCCCCTTTGGGTTACTCATCACTGGGGTTCGGCACCTTAGTGTATTTGGTTTCTAAAAATTTTTCTTGATTTTTATGAGCATTATTTAGTTTCTTTATAACTCTCCACTTTAGTCTAATTATAGTTTCAAACATTCTAGCTGCCCGGATCAACATTAGTCATCGAAACAGTAGACTGTACGGACTAGCTAAAGTGAGGATGTTACATGTATCCTAGCCAAAATAGCTTGAAAAAATAGGTCAAGAATCTGCCTGAATTCTGGAATGCCTTAAAATTGGAAATTGGTCACTTGACCAGTTTTGGTAAAATGGCTATAACTTGAGCTACACATATGCAATTTGAGTGATTCTAAAGCCAAAATAAACCTAAAACATAGATCTACAAATCTCTTGAAGAAGATTACTATACCTTCATCAAAGGTGTAAAGAAATTGAGGCAATAAATCTGGAAATTATGAAATGTCAACATAATGATTTAAAAAATGCATGGTAATGAATGCCAATAGCATGAAAAACATGAATGACATGTGAAATTGTATTTTGGGACTTATGCTCCCATGATGAATGATTGATGAAATAATGAGAATGTTGACTTGCTAATAATGATAAATTAGCCCGAGTATGCCAAGACAGTAGTGCAAGGGTTAGATAGATTGACATTCCAAGAAGGGATGAGATTAGTAGTACTACATTTGGCTTTTATGTCTGGATACCATTGGCAGGCACTGAGTGTCTGATGTGGTTATCCTTTATTCCTGTTTACTGTGATGGCTTTTATGCCTAATTACATAGCATACCCAGTAAGCATCGATGTGTCTGACAATATGACAGCCCAAGGCACAGAGTGTCCAGTGCCAGTATAACCTGCATATCCAGTCTAAACAGGCTAATTAAAGGTTACTTAGGCACTAAAATAAATTAAAGAAGTTGAATATTAAGATAAAGACAAAGGAATATCTCAAGAAAGTAAATGTTTTTAAAGGTTATAAAAATATGTAAACATGAGGGAATAAGAAAAACATTGTGAAAGGTGCTTAAAATTATTATGTGATTAAATAATGAAGTGACAACACAAAAATTTGATATTACAAATTCTATATTTCTTCTAAATGATTCATGATTAAATTACATGGAATTTTCTTATATTACTTCAAGTATGAAATTATTACTTTTATTTGTATATTATACTTTCATTCTATTGGTGTACCACTAAGCATAATTGCTTAGCATGATACGTTTTTCCTTGCCCAAGTTCTAGTGATAAGGTCCAGTAGACATTGGGACAGGGAGTTTTGTGCTGATCTACAGTAGAAGCTAGTGTCACCTCCACACTTCATTTTGGTATATATAAATCATTGGCCCACAGAAATATTTGTACATGAGTTTTGTAAAAAAATATAAAGGTTGTAATTATCATTTTGAGTTGTATAAAATTATGCACATCATGTAAATAATGAAATGAAAGAAATTCATGAATGAAAATGGTTATGTGAATGATTATGAATTATGATTTGTGCTATTGAATGGTTATTAAAATTGAGATTTTCTTATTAATATATTCAAACAGGTTAATTATTTAATAGGTCAAACGTTAATAATACAGGGAAACTCTTGCAGTTTTTCCGTTAAGAATTCCTTAAATTAAATTATAATAGAATGAAATCGAGCAATAAATTGAATAACATAAGGTTAGGTGCTTAGTCATAGCATGTGGCATTCCTTTGCTCGGCTACACTATAGACCGGGTAAGGGGGTGTTACACTGCTGCCTCTCAAGGACACCTGGAATTAAAGACTTTGAAAGCTAAAGTTCCTCAATTCGGTAGCCAAAATTGCTTTTGCTAGCCATTCTTTTCTTTTCTTTCAAGTGTTCTAAAACATGTTTTTATGTATCCTAAAGACCTAGAATCATGGCTAAAAGATATATATAGAATTATAGAGGATTTGAATAACTCAAGGTCTATCTTTTGTAGAATCAGACTTAAGGGACTTGGAGAACTATAGCTAAAAGAGAAGCTATGATATGTGTTTAGTGTTTAATAGGATACAAAATGTAGGATACAAAATGTAAGTAAATTAACCCTATTAAACAAAAATGAATTTTTTTTTATATATATAATTGAACATTATGATCATTCTTATTCATCTTTTCATATTATTTTAGAGTGTATGTATCTAGAATATGAAGATGTTGCTTTATTGTATAATTTATCATTGATGTCCGATAGATAGTGGATGACCCACTGATTTCCCCCATGATGCATATGGGTAATCATGCAAGATATGATATTGTTAAATCCATATGAGGCCTAACAAGCCCCTGGCAAATTGCTATATAAAAAGGATGTCCTAAGGACCTTCTTTATAAGCCAAGCATATAGGTAAATGATATGTGATAAGAGGAAGTCTCAAGGAACATCTTTATGAGCCGGGCATTGGCTTTTGGGAAATCACAAGTGGCAAGTCTATTTTATGTGAATTATTTATGTTGTGACAAAACATATGCTTTCTTGCATTTCATATGTATGAATTAATAACTATAAAAATTATGTAACTATTGACTTTCTTACTAAGCTTCGCCAAGCTTACCCTTTTTCCTTAACCCCTTATTGAAGTGCGGCTGAATTAGAGATACCAACAAAAAGACTAGCAAGCTGTAATTGTAAGATCCTCACTTTAGCTAACCCTTGCGTTCTACTGTTCTGGTGACCAATATCGATCCGGGCAGCTAGAATATTTGGAATCATAATTAGACTAAAGTGAGGAGTTATAAATAAACCAAATAATGATAAGAAAAATTAAGGAAAATTTTTAGAAATGAAATGCACTAAGGTTAAATGAGTCGTAGTCCCAGTAATGAGTGACCCTAACGGGAAGTGAAGGAGAAAACTCCATGAATTAATTTTTGGGATTTTAGGGAAGGATTATTGGGGTTTCAATGATAATAAAATGCTAAGAAAACACAAGGAAAATTTAATTAATCGGTACACACAATTTTAGCTTGTTAAGCCAAACGGAGGATTTTTGACCAACTTATCCAATTAAGTACATAAATTATATGACATAAAATATGAACTAATGTTGATGAAAAATTAATTTGAAGTGAGTAGAAATGAAAGAAAAAAGAAAAAAAGAATAAAATGCCTATTTATGACATCATAATGATGTCATTTAAAGCCCTCCCACCAATCACCATTTAGCAAGTCTTCTTAAAATAAATAAAAGAGAAAAGAATTAAGAAAAAAAAAAGAATTGTCTTTCTTCTTCAGCTGGCTGAACCAACTCCATGGTGTTCCACCATTACCATCTCAACAAAGCTTTAATTCCCACCTTAAATCACCATAAAACCCTACCTTGTCTTCACTAAATTTGATCTTTATACCTTTTGTAAACTTGAGGCAGCAAAAAGGATAGGAAACAAAGAGGTTTTGCAAGTGTGAGAAACTCTTCAACTAAGGTTAGTGCCCAATTTATTCTCTCTCTCACTCAGTTCATGTTTAAGGATATGATCTAAGTTGAAATTGTAAGTTTAATGCATGAATTAAAATTTGAGAATTTGGGGACTTGAGAAAAATTAGGGTTTTGCTCATGTGTTGGTGAATGGAAGTCCTAATGGTCAATTAGTGACCATTTGGCTGTGTTTTATAAGGAATTGAAGTGAATTGCGGCTTTGGATTTGAGGTTAGGTATGCTGCCTCATAGGACCTGCAAGGTTGGATGTGAGTCCAGCAGATTTGGGCAGCTATAACTTGAGTTGTGCAGGTTCAATTGGTGCAAGGCCAATTGGACATGAAACTATACACATAATGGCACAACTTTGGTGAAGAAACACTGCCCAAAAAACCAACCCAACTTGACCCAAAAACTACCCTAATTTGGGTGACCAACCTGCTATCCTTGGAAAATAACCAAATGAACAGTGTTTGTTCAAATGGTCATAACTTAGTGCAGAAAAGTCCAATTGACCTGAAATTTATATCAATGAAAAGCTTAGAAAAGTTAGAACAACTTTCATGAAGAACACCAAACCAAATTATGACCATAATCTATCTGAATTGTTAACCAAAGTCAGGGTATTAAAATTGCTAGAGAAGCAAGATACTCTAGGTAGTTCCTTTTCCAGTGCCCATCCTTCTGGCAATGGAAACACTTTTCCTTACCTTTGTCAGCTTCAGTCTTGCCCTTTTGTTAATCTTGCCCTTTTGTTTGGCTATCTTATTAGAAGGTCCAGGAATTTGTGGTTTCTTATTCTTATTGCCCTTCTTCTTTTTGGACTTTCCATCAGAAGAGGAAGATACAATCAAAGCCATCTCTTTTCCTTTATTACCCGACATATTCTTTTAGGCAATAACAAGCATGTTAAGCAACCCAGCCAAAGTACACTCTTACTTTGTCATATGGAAATTTGTCATAAAATTTCCAAATGACTCAGGCAGAGACTGAAGGATCAGATCCGTCTGCAGTTGGAAATCTATGTGAAAATCAAGATGTCCCAGCTGCTTAATAAGCTGAATCATCTTGTGGACATGATCTCCTACATTCTGTCCCTCAGACATCCTTATGTGGAATAGCTGTCTAGATATCTCATACCTAGCATTCCTACTGTGCTCACCATACAACTCTTGCAGGTGAAGGAGGATCTCACTTGCATTCTGCATATTTTCATGCTGCTTTTGTAACTCATTAGTCATAGAAGTAAGCATGTAACATTTGGCTCTCATATCATGCTCCTTCCACTTGTCCAAAGTGTCTAGTTCCACTTGTGTGGCTTCTAGAGGTAAGGGACCAGAAACCTTTGAGTCTAAAACATATCCAATACGTTCTAGGTTCAGGACAAGTTTTAAATTTCTGAGCTAATCAGAAAGATTAGGTCCCATCAACCTATTGTGATCAAGTATGCTCGCAAGGATATTGGATGGTGGTGGTTGTTGTGTGCTCATTATTATCAAAAAAACTAACTACAAAAAATAACTAGATTAATTAGGAAATGTATCAAGTAATTAACCAAAATGATTATGGTCTTTTAATCAAATTGGTCCTCCCACTAACTTGGCAAATCCTACACTTCCAAAGTAGGAAACGAAAATCCTAGTTGGATGGATTTCTAGTGGGTGATTGAATTCTTATAGTCTTATTGATCATCGTCAGGCACATCCACTATTGGAATTACAATAAACTATAAGTGAGCAACTCCTTGCCCATCACATCTCATATGAGGTTCAATCATTTATTTAGCCCCTAATGCTCAAAATCTCAGGCACATCTATTATTGATTTATCTTGCATTAGTTAAGTTGATCCCATTGAGCCAGCAAACATGCAAATAATTTTAATGTCCTCAGGCACATCCATTATTAGCCACCAACTATTTACATATTTACAACATCTTATGCTTAACAATTATTCTTAAAAAAAATCTCTTAAACAAATGCATCACATGCAAGTATTTAAAATTTCTTAAAATAATTGCCTTAATGAAGGGCCATGATATAATTACTTTAATTATACCATTTCCAACTTTGTCATTTGTTTGGAAGATTTTGTGGTCGACTTAATTACTATTATAGTGTCACTTTGCACATTATCTAATTGGCATGCATATATCATATACTTGTATACATTCACATACATCTCATGCATACATGGATAAATAAATAATATGGTATGATTATGAACTTTCTAAGGGATTCAATTATGAGCCACCAAGAATTGAATCAGGGCATTCCTATGTGTATTTCATTCATTCATTTTACAAGAGTTGCTAAAGGAGTACATAATCAACCCTTAATCTTGATTTCCTCCCACTAGTCTCACCAATGCTCTTGACCTCCTTGATCTTCTTGCAATCCAATTACATTGTAATCTTTGGCATACCAAGGTGAGTTTACAAGAATACGGACTTTAAAGTCCTCAAATAAATGAAATTACAACCTAAATTATTACAACATTTATTATACATGCCATTAAAATAAAATTAATTATTTTACATCCCAAAGAAAAATAAAAGAAATAAATCCAATCACATTGGTCTTTTATTGTCCATGATCATCCATCATGCATATTAAAATTTAACAATTAAATAAAATATACATACTAAAAATTAAATTGAATATCACATATTCAACCAAAATTAAATTTGAATCTCATTCAAATAATTTTAAATTTAGAAACCTTTTTCCAAATTTAATACCTTGAAAACAATTTTCAAAAATTAATTGTATGATTAAAATTCCTAATTAAACAATTTAATTAGGTATGGGCTTAATTATGGGCCTTAAAATACACAACAATTACATAATGGGCCCAAAAAACAAGCCTAAAATTCAAACACACCCATGGAGCGTGTATCTCACCTAAGCCACCCCTCTTGAGCACCCAAACCAATTCTTGATCAATCCAAATTTGATCCAATCACACAATTAAACCTCATAAACAATCTTAATGGAAAATATAGTGGCTCTGATACCAATTGAAGGAGTGGAAGCGTGAATAAAGGGCATTAGAACCTTGAATTTCAAAAATTATTTCTAAGGTTACATGCACCATACCAAGTGTCTTATGATCCTAATCAATTTCCAATGCCCAATTGCATACCAAAACATATTTTAGCATGCATTAAAATTTCATTTGCCATTAAAGATTATGAATTAACATTTAATTCAATTAAACCCTAACTAAAAGAGAGATTTTTAGGTACTAACCTCTTGATGCACAATTGAAGCCTCTTAGTATGTTCTTAGGACCCCAAATGTTGTCCCTCTAGTTTGTCCACCACAAGCACACACCAAAGCTGCAATGGCAGCCCCTAGATTGGCTTCTCAAGCCTTATCAACTAATTTTGAGATGGGGTTTATAATTTGTGAAGGTTGTATGAATGTATTAGGAGTTAGAAAAAATTTCTAATAATTTTAATTCAAGAGCAAATCAAAGTTTTTCCCTTTGAATCAATTGAGAAATTGAAGAGGGGAGGGAGGCACCAAAGTGATGGCAACTTGAGAGAAAAAGAGAGGAGTGATTTTTTCTTTATAACTTTTCTTTTTATACTTAGGTCAAGCCCTCACTAACTGTCTTGCCACATGTCATAACAAGATTTCATCTTGTAATTATTTGATTTAATTCTATGAAGCCAAATGTCAAACTCCATTTAAATCATACCATGTGGTCTTCCATCATAGGAAGACAAGTGGCAAGATCATATGGTGCCATGTGTCACCATCTCATGGTGTCACATGTCACCATCTCATGGTGCCACATGTCACCATGTGAAAAGACCAATTTGCCCTTACTTTTTAATTTCAGTTCTCAACCCAAAATTACAATTTCTCCTCTTTAAATCAATTTATATCAAATATAAATTAATTAATTAATTAATCTTCATTAATTAATATCTCATAATTAAATTTATATTTAATCAAATTAAATATAAATTTAATTTATACTATACATCCAATAACCTAGATTTGGTTTCTAGTCATGCTAAGGACTTTGCAATTTTATTGCAAATCAAACCTCTTTAATTAATTAATTAAACACTTTAATTAATCAATTAAATCACATTTTAAATTGTGATTAATTTGTGTAGATGTGTGACTTACTAGGCTTATTACTTATTGGCAATGAGAAATGATATTAACTCTTACTATCATTAGAACTCTTTCTTACCGTAAATAATTTCTCTAAATCATTTCAGACATCTCATAGACCATGGTTGACACCTAGCATAGTATGCCATGGCCACCTAATTAGTAATAATGAATACCTTAAATGAACATTTAATCATATGTTACCATGTACTAGAATCTGTCCATTACAAAATCCCAATTCGAGCTGGAGTCATGGTTAATGTCAAGCCCCATTTGCTATGAACATTATCTTCTCTTTTAATTCTAGTACCTGATTAATTAGATTTTCTTATCAGAAACTCTTTTCTGACTAAATCTATCTGTCCTGGCCAAGAAATTGAAACATCAAGAACAATTAAATGAATATAGGATTTTATTCCTATTTACTTAGGGTAACAGATTCCATCTTGATCAACACCTATCTCCATATATAACTAGTAGGAGCAACACATGCCCATATACCCATACACAGTATAAGTATGAAAGCAGTATCAAACTCAAACCACCTATATACAAGATAACTGAATTATCTCAGGTCTAAATATTATACACTGATATGATATATGACAATGCATTGACAAGAGTAAACTCCATCTGCTTGTCATAAGTGTCACTGGTTCGGCCTACTTATCATGTATAAGTGCCTATCATGTTTGTTATATGACATGAGACTCACCATTCCATCTTATTTATATCTCACATAAATACCTTAGGAACAAACATGATTATAATCTTTCTGGATAAGTTATGTTCTTTGTGAAGTATCCTCGATTGTGAACCAATTTATGATACTTTGTGCTAGAAATACTGTCACTCATATTCTTATCAACTTAAGAATAGAATTTCTAACAAAATATCAATGGACCTTTTCTATTACCCAAAAATATATTATGTAAATGGAAAAGTGATATATTGCCTTTTATTAATAAAATATGTACAAGATACGTACAAAATGATATGCTCTAGGGCATACTACTAACAGAGGAGTGGAAGGACATTATAGGAACAAAACCAGAATGGGAAAACTTCTAGAAATTCTAACAGCTAAGAATAGGAGGAAGAGAAGCAAGCTGAAGAAGTCAAGGAAGAGGAGGAAAGAAAGAAAAACAAATTACCAGAACCTTACCAACCCCCTTTACCTTTTCCTCAAAGGTTCCAGAAAGCCAAATTGGACAAGCAGTTTAGAAAATTTTTAGAAGTTTTGCAAAAATTTTACATCAATATTCCTTTTATAGAAGCACTATCTCAAATGCCATCCTATGTAAAATTTTTAAAGGAAATTATTTCTAAAAAAAGAAGGTTAGAAAACTATGAGACAGTTGCTTTAACAGAGAAATGTAGTGCCATCTTGCAAAACAAGCTGCCTCCAAAGTTGAAAGATCCTGGAAGCTTCTTTATACCGTGCCTAATTGTTAACATGAACATAGATAAAGCCCTTTATGATATTGGAGCTAGTGTGAGCCTGATGTTAACATGAACATAGATATTTGACAGACCTATCTTTATGTCAAAAGCTAAATATTGGAGAATTAAGACCAACTACTATCTCATTATAATTAGCAGATAGGTCTGTCAAATATCTAGTTGGCATCTTAGAGAACATCCCTATCAAAGTGGGTAAATTTTTCTTTCCTGGAGATTTTATTATCCTGGAGATGGAGGAAGATGTCCAAATTCCTATAATATTGGGAAAGCCTTTCTTGGCAACCACTAGAGCAATTATAGATGCCAAAAATGGGCAGTCAACTCCCAAAGTGGGTGATGAAGAAGTGGAGTTCAACCTATATAGAGTAATAAAGCACATGTTAGTAGTATGCCCTAGAGCATATTATTTAGTATGTATCTTATACATGTTTTATTAATAAAAGGCATTTTCACTTTTTCATTTACATAATATATTTATGTGTAATATAAAAGGTCTATTAATATTTTGTTAGAAATTATATTCTTAAGTTGTTAAGAATATGAGTGACAGTATTTCTAGCACAAAGTATCATAAATAGGTTAACAATCGATGATACTTCACAATAAGGACATGACTTATCCAGAAAGATTGTTATCATGTTTGTTCCCAAGTTATTTATATGAGATGTAAATATGACAGAATGGTGAGTCTCATGCCATATAACAAACATGATAGGCACTTATACATGATAAGTAAGTCGAACCAGTGACATTTATGACAAGCATATAGAGTTTACTCTTGTTAATGTATTGTCATAAATCATATTAGTGCATGTAATCTTTAAACCTGAGATAGCACAGTTATCTTGTATATAGGTGGTTTGAGTTTGATACTGCTTTCATACTTGTACTGTGTATGGGTAAATGGGCATGTGTTGGCTCCTACTAGTTATATAGGTAGGTGTTGATCAAGATGGAATCTGTTCCTCTAAGTAAATAGGGATAAAATCCTATGTTCATTTAATTGTTCTTGATGTTTCAAGTTCCTGGCCAGGATAGATAGATTTAATCAAAAAAGAGTTTCTGATGAGAAAAATCTTTTTAATCAAGAACTGGAATTAAAAGTGAACATAATATTCATAGCAAATGGGGTTTGACATGAACCATGACTCTAGCTCGAATTGAGATTTTGTAACATAGAGATTCTAGTGCATGGTAACATATGATTATAGGTTCATTTAAGGTAAACCTTATTACTAATTAGGTGGCCATGGCATGCTATGCTAGGTATTAACCATGGTCTATAAGGTGCATAAAATGATTTACAGAAATCATTTATGGTAAGAAAGAATTCTGATGATATTAAGAGTTGATATCATGTCTCATTGCCAATTAGTGATGAGCCTAGTAAGTCACACACATATAGTGATGAGCCTAGTAAGTCACATACATACAAAAGTAATCACCAAATTAAATATGATTTAATTAATTAATTAAAGAGTTTAATTAATTAATTAAATATTTTTGGTTTGCAATTAGATTACAAAGCCCCTAGCATGGCTTGAAACCAAATCTAGGTTATTGGATGTATAATATAAGTTAAATTTATATTTAAAGTGTTTAAATATGAATTTAATTAATGAGAAATTAATTAATGGAGATTAATTAATTAATTTATATTTGATATAAATTGATTAGAAGAAGAGAAATAATTATTTTGGGTTGAGAACTCAAAATTAAGGCACAGGGGTATTTTGGTTATTTTACAGGGTGACATGTGGCACCATGAGATGGTAACACATGGCACTACACATAAGCTTGCCATATGTCTTTTAATCATGTAAGATGATTAAGGTCAAGATTAAATATAGGTTTGACACTTGGCACAATGTGATTGGGTCAATTAAACCTAGAGCCAATCTGAAGGTGATATGTGGCAAGGGTTTTAAGTGATGACCTAGCTATATAAGTGTTGTTATGAAAGAGTAAAATGTGTGGGCTGCTGTTCTTCTTTGGTGCTGCCACCCAAACAATATCTCCGCTCTCTTCTTCTTCATCTCTCATCAATTCAAAGAGATTAGCAAACAATCTCTTGAATTAAAAATACTAGAAATTGTTTCTAGTGTCCTGTTTACATCTGTAATTAGTCAAAAGGCAAAACTTGATTTTCTAATTCATAAAAAAAGCTTTAGAAGCTGTTCAAGGGCTGCCATAGGTGATCTTGGTGGAGGGACAACATTTGGTGTCCTAAGACGCATCCCAAAGGTGCCAAATATACTGCAGTGCATCAAAAGATTAGTGCACTTGTTCTTGATCTAATCTAGGGTTCTAATGAATTAATCTATTAATTATAAAATCTTAAATGGCAAATGTAGATCAAAAAATATATTAAAAGAGTTTTAATATGCTATTTATCATTCAAATCAAATAGATAAAAATCAATCTTGCATGATGCATGTGATCCTAGATGAAAAATTTTGAATTTCAATTATATAAACTTGTGTTTTTCATGCTTTCGCTCCTTCAATTGGTATCAGAGCAGCTATATTTTCCATTTAGATTGTTGATTATATTATTTAATTGTGTGGTATGATCATGAGATGAAAGATCCATTGCTGGTTACAATGAAAAGGTGGCGCCTTGGATGAGACACCTTGTGTGTGCAAGGTTTGTTCATCACTTATGGTATGCATGGTTTTGGGCAATATTTGTATAGTTGTTGTATGATCTAATGCTCATAATTATGTCCATTTTATGTCTAATTAAATTATTTAATTAGAGCTTTATTCACACAATTAAATTTTGATTCAAATCTGAATTTTAAAAATTATTTGAATGTGATTCAAATCTAAATTTTTAAAGTTGTTTGAATGTGATTCAAATATGAATTTTAAAAAATTGTTTGAATGTGATTTAAATCTGAATTTTTAAAGTTATTTGAATGTGATTCAAATCTGAATTTTAAAAATTGTTTGAATGTGATTCAAATTTGAATTTTTAAAGTTTTTTGAATGTGATTCAAATCTGAATTTTAAAAGTTATTTGAATGTGATTCAAATCTGAATTTTTAAAGTTGTTTAAATGTGATTTAAATATGAATTTTTAAATTTGTTTGAGTCATATTCAAATCTGGATTTTTAAGTTGAATATGAGATATTCAATTTAGTTTAAGTAAGTATGTTTTATTTAATTGTTAAATAGTGATATGCATAATGGATGATCATGGACTATAAAAGACCAATGTGATTGGATTTATTTCTTTTATGTTTCTTTGGGTTGTAAATTAATTAATTTATTTTAATTTATTTGTGGGCATGTATTATTAAGGTTGTAATAATTTTTGAGTTATAATTTCATTTATTTAGTTCTTATAAATTCGCCTTGGTATGCCAAGGATTACTATGTAATTGGATTGCAAGAAGATTAAGGAGGTCAAGAGCATTGGTGGGACTAGTGGGTGGAATTCAAGATCAAGTGTTGATTATGTACTCCTTCAGCAACTTTTGTTAAATGAATGAATGAAATGCACCTAGGAATGCCCTGATTCAATTCTTGGAGGCTCAGAATTGAATCCCTTAGAAATTCCATGATCGTACCATATTTACTGTTTATCCATGAATGTATGAGATGTATGGGCATGTATGCAAGTATATGATATATGCATGCTAAATGGATAATGTGCAAAGTGAGACCATAACAGTAATTAGGAAGACCACAAAATCTTCCAAACAAATGATTAAGTTGGATATGCTATAATTAAAATAATTATAACATGGGCCCTCCATTGGGGCAATTATTTTAAGAAATTTTAAATAGTTGCACATGGTGCAATTTTAAGAGATTTTCTTAAGAATTATTGTTAAGCATGAGATGTTGTAAATATGTAAATGGTTTGGTGGCCAGTAATGGATGTGCCTGAGGACATTAAAATTATTTGCATATTTACTGGCTCAATGGGATCAACTTAACTAATGCAAGATAAGTCAATAATGGATGTGCCTGAGATTTTGAGCATTAGGGGCTAGGTAAAGGATTGAACCTCACATGAGATGTGATGGGTAAGGAGTTGCTCACTTATAGTTTATTGTAATTCCAATAATGGATGTGCCTAAGGATGATCAATAGGATTATAAGAATTCAATCACCCCCTAGAAATCCATCCAACTAAGATTTTTGTTTTCTACTTTGGAAGTGTAGAATTCGCTAAGTTAGTGAGAGGACCAGTTTGATTAAAATACCATAATCATTTTGGTTAAATACATGATACATTTACTAATCAATCTGGTTATTTTATGCAGTTAATTTTCTAATAATAATGAGCACACCACAACCACCATCATCCAATATCCTTGCAAGCATACTTGATCACAATAGGTTAACAGGACCTAATCTATCTGATTGGCTAAGAAATTTGAAACTTGTCCTGAACTTTGAACATATAGGATATGTTCTAGACTCAAATGTGCCTGGTCCCTTACCTCCATAGGCCACTCAAGAGGAACATGAAACTTTGGACAAGTAGAAGGAGCATGATATAAGAGCCAAGTGTTACATACTTACTTCTATGAGTAATGAGTTACAGAAGCAGTATGAGAACATGTAGAGTGTGAGTGAGATCCTCCTTCACCTAAAAGAGTTATATGGTGAGCACAACAGGAATGCTAGGTATGAGATATTTAGACAGCTGTTCTGCATGAGGATGTCTAAGGGACAGAATGTTGGGGATCATGTCCATAAGATGATTCGGCTGATTGAGCAGCTGGAACATCTTGAGTTTAACATGGATTTTCAACTGCAAACGGATTTGATCCTTCAGTCCCTTCCTGAGTCTTTTGGGATTTTTGTGAAAAATTTCCACATAACTAAATAGGAATGCACCTTGGCTAGTCTACTCAACATGCTGGTTATTGCCCAAAAGAATATGTCGGGCAATAAAGGAAAAGAGGTAGCTTTGATTGCATCTTTTTCTGCTGGAAAGTCCAATAAGAAAAAAGGCAATTAGAAAAAGAAACCTCAAGTTCCAGGATCTTCCAAGAAGATAGCCAAATAGAAAAACAAAGATCAAAGCTGATAAAGGCAAAGGAAAGTGTTTCCACTGCCAGCAGGAAAGTGTTTTCACTGCCCAGAGTATAGCAATCTAAAAGGATGCAATGCCATGATGAAAATCAACTCAAGTTTAAAATATATTTGGCACTTAAGATTAGGTCATGTTGTAGAAGATAGGATTGCAAAATTGAAGAAAATAGGGATTTTATCCTCATTGGGCTCTGAGCCTACTCCAACTTGTGAATCTTGCCTTCAGGGCAAAATGACTAGATCACCCTTTATTGGACAAGGACTAAGAGCTGAAAATATTTTAGAAATAATACATAGTGATGTATGTGATCCATTTAAGGAAATGGTTAGAGGCGTTTTTCATTACTTTATTACCTTTACTGATGATAAATCAAGGTTTGGGTATTTGTATTTGATGAAATACAAACTTGAATCCTTTGAGAAGTTCAAAAAATTTAAATCTGAAGTAGAAAATCAAATAGGAAAAAGTATTAAAGCTCTTCGATCAGATCATGGAGGTGAATACTTAAGTACTAAATTTGATGAATACTTGAGAGAGCATAGCATTGTTTCCCAGCTGACTCCTCCAGGAACACCACAGTTGAATGGTGTATCTGAAAGGAGAAATCGTACCCTATTGGATATGGTACGTAGTATGATGAGCTATATTGATAAGCTAATCTCCTTTTGGGGATTTGCATTAGAATCAGCTTTGCATATTCTGAATAGGATTCCATCAAAATCAGTATCTTCCACACCTTATGAGATATGGCATGGAAGAAAACTAAGTCTTAAGCATGTTAAGATTTGGGGTTGTCTGGCTTATATCAAAAAACTGAACACTGATAAATTGGAAACCATATTAGAAAAGGGTCGATTTGTTGGATATCCAAAATATAGTTTTGGATATTATTTTTATTTACCTACATCACAAAAGGTTGTGGTAAGTAGAGATGCTACATTTCTTGAACAACAGTTTGTTCAAGAAGGAGGCAACGGAAGGCAAATAGAGTTAGAATTGGAGACTTCTGACCAACCAACAGATCAGATGGATATAGATCCATCTCGTCAACTGTGACACCCCTTACCCGTCTACAGTGTAGCCGAGCAAGATATGCCATACAGTGTGCCGGAGCACCAAATCATATTTCAATTTAATTTACCCTTTTTACTTGTTTATTTACAATTTTTGATTAATCTAAATTTTTTGCAAATTTTATAGAAAATCTGGTAGAATGTCGGCTGTAAATTGAAAAACAGTTCTTCTGAATCTGTTAAAAACACTTCCAATAAAATTATCACATCATTCTCAGTCAACCACCAATATATTCTCAACAATTTCTCAAATGACTTCAGTATCTCAAAATTCAATTCAATTCATGTCACACTCAATTCAATGAGAAATGCTCACATTTATTACTAAACATTGTTCATAGATAATTACATCAAAAGTATAATTACGTGAGTTTACAACATACATTACAGAAGTTGACAAAATACAAAATACCAAAATATCAAAAGTGGCCTAATGTCCTACCAAATGCACTGCAATGTGAGGTGACTTTGAACTCTATGTGCAGATCTGAAAGCTCACCCAGTATGAGATCTGCTGGACTCCCCAGCTATGTCTCCAGTACCTGCGCGTGGCAAAAGCAACGAGCTAAGCAATTATGCTTAGTGGTGACAATATAAAATAAAATAACTAAAATAAAGTAAATATGCAGAATGTATGTTTACATTTTTGGTAGACTTAATTTCTGATATCTATTGCATTATTATTCGATTAAAATTTGGTAAGATTTATTATCATTGCCCGAGTAACCCCTACTAGTCGACTGGACTGGATAAATGGGTAAACTAGCACTAGGTACTAAGTACCTCGGACCATCACACCATCGGTCGCATTGTGTCTCCCGGTGTGCAACAGAACAGCTTATAAGTTGTAATAATCACCAAGGATATAATTCAAGTATAATAACTCAATTAACATAGCCAAAGGCTATTTATCACAGAATGGCATGGGAGGCCATGAAACACAGAATGGCATAAAGTCATATGCAGTACTGCTAACAAAACCCTATTGGCATGCCAACCTATTCAAACTAATCTTGCTAGGTATATTAGGGCATATTACACTTTTAAGTTTCATAATTCTTGAAATTCAAGTTTTGGGTTACTATTCGATTCATTAGTCAACAAAATGTTGACTTTTACATGGACAATAGGTACATTGGTTTTAACACTCCCAACATACCACATTTTACATTCTAAAATTGTTGGTATTGGTTGCCAATACCATTTCTAAGCATAATGTTAATTGTTCAAAATTTTCAGATTTTAAGCTTTGTATTTACTGTTCCATTAGTTATTTTTGCAGTGGAAATTTGGCAAAATGGTCAACATGAAAGTTGTTCCTTATTTTTTCTAGTTACATTTCCTTTTTTGAATCACTCCATTTGGAGTTTTGTAGCTCAAGTTATGGCCCAAAAACCCCAACTGGCCGGATTATAATTTTTCCAGAATTTCTGGACTAACCAAATCTACAGTATTTTGAGCAGTAATTGCAGGTCACTTTTTGAATATGTTATGGTCATAATTGGGGTTAGGTTTCTTCATAAAAGTTGTAGGTCTATATCTCAGCTTATTTTTATAAAAAGTTCAGGTCAATTGGACTTTTCTACACTGAGTTATGACCAAACGACTAAACACTATTTATTTGGTCACTTTGCCCAGGCAGAATGCAGGTCACCCGGATTAGGGCAATTTTTAAGTCAATTTGGTTTGGTTTTCTGAGCATGGTTTCTTCACCAAAGTTGTGCCATTATGTGTCTAGTTTCATGTCCAATTGGCCTTACACCAATTAAGCCTCTACAACTCCAGTTATTATTGCCCAAACCTACTGGACTCATGCCCAGTCCTGCAGGTCACCAAGGATAGCCACACCAAACTCAATTCCCACTACACAAACCATTTCATTTTTTATTCACACATAGCCAAATGGTCAATAATTGACCATTAAAACTCTCTTTCACTAAATACATGAACAATTCTCAATTTCAATCTCAAACTCTAGCTCAACCATCTCAAAACTTGCATTCACTTACCTTTCACTATCCTAACCAATAAATTAATGTTAAGGGCAGCCACTATACCACTTTAGTTCTAAGAATTCTTCAAAACACTACCATGTTCAAGGCTGCTGAAATTTAGAGCAAGACATACACATAATGTTTACTAAATTTTCTTGTAAATTTCCATCAATTACCACTCCTTCAACATGAATTTAAAGAGAAAAACAAGTTTAAGTCACTAACCTCTAATGGAGTGAAATTCAAACTTGCTAAGGTTCTTCTTTTTCTCTTCTTTTTGCTCCCAAAAGATTTTTCAAGATGAAAGAACAAGTTTTTGTGTTAGGAAACTTAGGTTTTAATGGATGAGAACCAAGAAAATCAAGATTTGGTTAGCTTGAAAATGGTGGGCATGGGAGTGAGGTAGGACAGTAAGAAGAAGATGCAAGACCTTTCTTGTAACACCCCTATGTTTGGTAGTGCGTACTACTGTTCTAGTGACCAGTGTTGTCCGGACAGCTAGGATGCCTAGAACTACACTTCGATATGAGTGAGGAGGCATAAAATAATGAAATACAAGAAAAATAAAGGAAAAATAATAGTAAAGAAATGCAATCAAGTTAAGCGAGCCGAGAACCCTAGCGATGGGTGACCGCATCGGGAAGTCACGGCGTGGACCGTTGACTAGCCCTGGACTGCGGGGAACCCTGGAAAATATTTTTAGGACTTAAATAGACCCCTATTGAAATATAAATATCATTAGAAATATTAAATAAAAATTAAATAATTAGTACAAAGAAAAGTGGAAAATCGAAAAACGGACAAAACCCGGTGTTACCGAAAAATCGGGAATACAACCCGAACAGGGGCATTGTGGCCATTTGACATCCCGAATTGTCTTTTGACCTAAATTTTCATTAAAAATACATGATATTACACTTGGAAAATATAATGAAAAATTAAATTAGGGGTACCTAATGTAAATAGCCAAAAGTGGAGTGAAATTTGGGTAATTAGCACTTAAATAATATTAAATCAATTTCTTATTTGAGTGGACCACTAAGGGATTATAATATGCATTAAGTGGGCAGATTACTCCACTAAAAATTCATCTTCAACCTTTGAAGACCACCATTGCCGTAAAGAAAGCTTTAGAAACCACCATTGTTGTCCCATTTGTGAGCTTCATGCATCCATGATCCAATATTCAAGTGGTTAGGGTTTCTTCACTAAAAGTAACCACCACACCTTGGGCAGCATTTAGGGAGTGAGAAAGGTAAGTTTTGATGAGTTTTTAAGAAGCTTCTAAATAGGTAAGTTTGTGTTTTTGAATATTGCTCTGTTAAAGTTTGTAAGGATATTATGGGTGTTTGATTTATGGAGAAATTTTTGAGTTTTGATGTTGAATGGGAATGTGCACTTTTGGCAGCCATGGAAACACCTTGAAGGCAGTTTATCTGTGCTTGTAAATGGTGAATTAAATGATTGATTAAATGTATATTGTGTAGGAAATTGTTTGGGTAATGTACACTTAGTATATGTAAATGTAAAATGAAATTTAAAGCTTGGAAAGTAATGGAATGTAAGTGTACCATTGTGGCAGTTTGCTAACTCTTGAGGAATGCTGGAATTCATGCTTGGTTTATGGAATAATGATGTTAAAATGTGTTGGTTGTTATGGCAGTTTGAGTGTATGTATGGTGGTGTGAAGTGGGACATGTAAATGAGCATGAATTGGTGATTGAATTGTTATAAATTGAGTTGGACAAATTCTGCACTTGTTGGTGCACATTGAATGTAATTGCAAGCTGCCAAAATGACCTATAATATGTTATAAATTATGTTTAAGTTGTGGTACAACCAGAATTGGTTTGAATGTTAAGTTTGGTGAGTGTTAAAAGTGGTGCTTGATGTGTATGCAAGAATTTCAATAAGGCAGTTTGTGTTTTAGGCCTATAACTTTAAGTGTGTGGCTCCAATTGGTATGAGACCAATTGGAGGTGAAACTAGGCACAAAATATGCCAACTTTCATGAAGGAAGCTTGCCAAAATTCTGCTTGCAAGGTAGCTTGAAAAATGACCAAATCCGGATTAAGTGCAAATGAGGCCTGAAAATTGACCATTTGGGCAGCAGTTAGTGTTTAGGCCATAACTCACTCAAAACAGGTCCAATTGACCTGAAATTTTAACCATGAATATTTAAGACCCATATCTACAAGTCTTATGAAGGCACCAAAGCCCAGAAATGACCATAAGCAAGTCAAACAGCTTGCACAAGTTCGGGTCCAAAAACTGGCCGAACCTAAAATGACCTAAAATTTTGCCCCGCGTTCCATAAGACATAGATGTACAAGTTTGTAGTTTAGACCGAAACCCAAAAACCGACGAAACTAGGTCTTCCGGCTAGGTCAAACTAGTATCCCGAAATCCAGCAAATTGCAAGAAAATGCAAGATACATGGAAATGAATTTGGTAACATGTACCACCATAAAAGACCATTGAATGTGACATATTAGTGACATTAAAACCGAATTTACCTAGAACGCATCGAGGGTCGACATATTTGGTTGACTAAGGAAATAATAGAATTCAACAAATTAATTATTGAACCTTATTCTTAGAGACAGTTTAAATGAGTACTGAAACACTTAAAATTGTGTTTCTCAGTTAGCAAAGACTCAGGGAAGGGGAAGGAAACACTGAGTCAGAGCCAAGAGACAGTTATCAGAGGTTTGTGCATAACTAGTTTTTAACTGATTTTGTTTTGAATATTTCTTATGATTAAATGACATATTTTTCTTATGTATTATGTTTAACAAGCACTGGATTTGATTCAATGATTATTGAAATTGTTATAGTATGTATGAATTTAGCTTTGTGAAATGGTATTTCCACAAGTATTAAGCATTGTTATGGATTGAATAATTATGTTTTGGAAAATTGTGATAGAACATGTTTTGAATTGTGATGGTAATTTTCATGGAAAAATGCAAATTTATTATTTGAATTGTGATGAGCATAAAAATTATTGGATATTGGAATTGACTTTAAATCGAATTGTATTGTGATTTATGCTCACTGAAAGGATTGAGATATTGTTTTATATCTCACTATAGATGCTTGACTAGGTTATTACCCATCTCTCTCATTTGTTGAGAAGACAATGGAGTTAGTTGTGTTTTGATTACCATGGTACGTGCACAGGCTTAGATTTTCCTCTGATTTGAGGTTAGATCTAAGTTTATTTTATCGTTATGGCCCTTGCGGAAGATTCATTATTGTGATGGTACTGTGCACGATGATTTGACCTCCCCGACCATAGGGAGTTAGAATCTAATTCGACCTCCCCGACCATAGGGAGTTAGAATCACATCGAATATGGCCCTTCCATAGGGAGTTAGAATCACATCGAATATGGCCCTTTCGGATTAGTCTTGCATAGTTAATGAGATAAAGAATGATTTTTGAGATACAGAATGATTTTTGAGATATAGAATGGCTTTTGAATGGTAAAGAATTGTGATTTCAATTATGATTTATGTATAATTGATTTTGTTGGAATTACCTAAATGGTTAGTTATGACTTGATAAATTGAATTTCATGATCGAAGTCATTTTATACAAATGATTTACATTATTGGCAATGAATATTTTGAGTTTTAGAATTTGATGAGTATTCAGATTTCCAAATTATTTACTGTAAATTTTGTCAATGTATATTGTACTATGTTTTAAATTATAGTTATGCACCACTGAGTTCACCACTCAGCGATAGCTTTGGATGCTGTCGCAGGTAAGAAGAGCATAGAGCAGTGAGTAAGTTTCTTTGAAGACACTTTCAGTTCAGCTCCAGGTATATCATAGGTACACCCATGTACATAGGTTTTGATGTATGCATGTAATAATATGTATGTAAATTATTTGAGCAGTTGTATAAAAAAACTCTTGTAAATATTTTGGTATGTAATTAAATGTAAATTATTGTAAATGTAAATTTGGAATTTCAATTATCTGAATAGTTTTGTAATATTAATTTTGAGTATTGTAATAAATGAAATGTTTCTTTTATGAGGAGATTGATTTGATTATTGAGATTTGAATTATGGGTTCAAATGAAGTTATTGAAGTTGTATTTGAGAAAACATATTGGAAGTGTGTTCTTTGCAGATTTTGAAGAACTGTTTTCTCAAAATACAACTGGCACTTTGCCGAAATTTTGAAAAAAATTTTATAGCACCATATTTTAATCGATGATTTAAATTTCATGAAAATTGTTTTAAAATCCCTTGTAGTATATTTAATGGATTATCGGTAGGCGAAGTACGGTAATTCATTAGGTGTACTATGGGATCATGTTACAACTTACAGGGGAGTAGGGTGTGACATTTCTTTTTTTTTTTTTCTTTTCTTTTCTGCCCATTAAGTCTTTTTAAATAAATTAGTGCCATGTGTTAACATTTGATTGGGTGGGAGAATAGTAATGACATCATAATTATGTCATAATCCTCATTTTTTCTCATTTTCTATCATTTTCTTGTCTATTTAATTTTAATTAAATTTTTAACAATATTTATTCATATTTTATAAATTTTTAACAATATTTATTCATATTTTATGTCATATAAATTATTTTTTTAACTGGAAAAGTTGGCCAAAAATCATCTCTGAAGATGAAATGACCAAAATGCCCTCCGTTGGGCATAATGAGCCAAAATTATGTGTACCGATAGAAAAAATTTTCTAAGCATTTTCTTGGCATTCTAATGCCATAAGAATCTCAATGACCCTTCTCTAGAGTCCCAAAAATTATTTTATAATTTTTCCCCTGGGTCTAGGGTTGTTAATGGCCTTCACCATCACTTCCCCTTCGGGTTACTCATCACTGGGGTTTCGGCTCATTTAACCTTAGTGCATTTCATTCCTATAAATTTTCCTTGATTGTTATGAGCATTATTTAGTTTCTTTATAAATCCTCACTCTAGTCTATTTTTAATTTCAAACATTCTAGCTGCCTGGATCGACATTGGTCACCGGAACAGTAGACTGTACGGACTAGCTAAAGTGAGGATGTTACATCAATCTACAGCTGTTCCTCATAGAATAACCAGGGTATCTCACCCACCAGTGAGATATGGTTTTCTTCATGAAGAAGAATAAGAGTTGTCTACTCATGAAGAAGTAGATCATGGAGATGATCCACTTACCTATGAAGAAGCTATATAAGATATAGACTCTTCAAAATGGATTGATGCCATAAAATCCGAAATTGATTCCATGTATAAGAATCAAGTTTGGGATCTTGTTGACCCACCTGAAGGTATTGTACCTATAGGGAACAAATGGGTTTTCAAGAAGAAAATTGGTTCTGATGGAAAGGTAGAGACCTGTAAGGCAAGGCTAGTAGCAAAAGGGTTTCGCAAAAGGCAAGGAATCGGCTATGAGGAGACTTTCTCGCCTGCTGCTATGCTTAAATCAATTAGGATCCTATTAGCAATAGCTGCATACTATGATTGTGAGATTTGGCAGATGGATGTCAAAATAGTTTTTCTCAATGGATACATTGAAGAAAACATTTTCATAGGACAAACTAGGAGTTTTGAATCCCAATATGGTTTCAAAGTGCGCAAGCTAAAGTGATCCATTTATGGATTAAAACAAGCTTCGAGGAGTTGGAACATCCGTTTTAATGAAGCCATTAAGTCATTTTGGTTTTATAAAAAATGAGGATGAGCCAGGTGTATATAAGAAGGTTAGTGATAGTGTTATCATTTTCCTTGTCTTATATATGGATAATATTCTGTTGATAGGTAATAACACAGGTATGTTAACAACTATGAAGATATGGTTGTCAAATACATTCTCCATGAAAGACTTAGGAGAGGCAATCTATATTCTTGAGATTCACATCTACAGAGATAGAGCGAAAAGAATAATTGATTTATCCCAAAGTCTATACTTGGAAGGGGTGTTAAAGAGGTTTAACATGCTTGATTCCAAGAGAGGATTGTTACCAGTGAGACATGGTATCTACCTTTCTAAAGAGATGCCTCTAAAGACACCTGAACAAAGAGATAAAATGGCCAGGATTCCGTATGCTTCAGCTATTAGAAGTTTGATGTATGCAATACTGTGTACTAGGCCGAATATCGCATATGCTGTTAATTTGACTAGCAGGTATCAATGCAATCCAGGTTTGGAACACTGGATAACTATCAAGAATATCCTTAAGTACTTGAGAAGAACTAAGGATTTATTCTTGATATATGGAGGTGAAGACTTGCAATTGGATGGTTATATTGATTCTGATTTCCAATCAGATATCGATGATGAAAAGTCTACATCTGGTATGTGTTCATTTGTAATGGAGGTGCAGTCAGTTGGAAGATTTCCAAAAAGAGTACGACTGCAGATTCCACTACTGAGGTCGAGTATATTGCTGCATCAGATGCTGCAAAAGAAGCTGTTTGGATATAAGAAACCCCGATCTCACCATAAATCCAAATACATAGAAAGGCGCTACCATATTGTCAAAGAAATAGTTGGGCAAGGCTATGTAGCCATGTAGAAAATAGCATCAGCTGAAAATCCAGTTGATCCATTCACTAAGCCTTTATCACAAGCACAGTTAGACCGACATCTTGAGAAGATGGGTCTAAGGTATTGTAATGAATGGCTCTAGTGCTAGTGAGAGATTATTAGTAGTATGCCCTAGAGCATATCATTTAGTATGTATCTTGTACATATTTTATTAATAAAAGGCATTTTCACTTTTCTGTTTACATAATATATTTATGTGTAATAGAGAAGGTCCATTGATATTTTATTAGAAATTCTATTTTTAAGTTGTTAAGAATATGAGTGATAGTATTTCTAGCATAAAGTATCATAAATAAGTTCACAATCGAGGATGCTTCACAATAAGGACATGACTTATCCAGAAAGATTGTTGTCATGTTTGTTCCCAAGTTATTTATATGAGATGTAAATAAGATGGAATGGTGAGTCTCATGCCATATAACAAACATGATAGGCACTTATACATGATAAGTAGGTCGAACTAGTAGCATTTATGACAAGCACATAGAGTTTACTCTTATCAATGTATTGTCATAAATCATATTAGTGCATATAATCTTTAGACCTGATATAGCACAGTTATCTTGTATATAGGTGGTTTGAGTTTTGTAACACCCCTATTTGCATAGCCTGGTATATGTTACTGTTTCGGTGACCGGTATCGGTCTAGACAATTAAAAGGATTAGAACTATGTTTAAGACGCCTAGAAAAGCCCTGATCGAAAATAAATAGTGATTACTAGATACAAAAGTAAAAATAAGAAAAATAGAACATAAAAGGTTAAATGAGTTAGGAGTCACAGCGATGGGTGACCTTCGCGAGAAGTGATTGCGAGGTCAGTCTAAACTCTAATTTCGAACCGAAAAATGTGACACCATGGTCCTTAGGGCTATTGTGAACACAGTGGAAAAGAGAAAATCACAGAAAAGAATTGTTAAGCAGGTCAAATAATTAGGTTAGGAATCCGGAAGAAATATCAAAAAACTTACAAACCGGATTGAACTAGCGAGGGGCAATTTGGTCAATTCACCCCTAGTGTTGACTCCTGACCTAACTGTCCAATAAAATTGGAGAAAAGAAAATTTTGGGATCGAGAATTAAATTAAAGAACTAATGGAAAAAAATAAATGCAAAAGAAAAATAAAAAGGAAAAAGTTTATTACATCACCTTACATCACCTTTATGACATCATTATGATATCAAAATACAATTTTAATTTTCCTACCATAATTGACCAAGTCAATTAAGTGAAAATATACATAAAAATAACAAATTAAAAGAAAAAAAAAAACTCATTTTGTTCTTCTTCCCAAATGTGTGCCGCCCCACATCTTCCTCTCCATTGAAAAACCACCATTAAAGCTTGAGTTCAAGCTTTCTTTCAACCACTTAAATTTTACCCCAAAATAATCCATAAAAACTTATTAGATCAACTTGAGAAAGCTTTAGAGGAAGGAAAGAAAGGAAGAAAAGGAGGAAATTGAGGAGTTGAACATCAAAGTTAAGGTTAGTGGTTTAAATTGAAAATTTGTTATTTAATATTTATGTTTTTAGTGTAAATAACATAGATCTTAACTTAAAAATTCAAAGAAAACTATTATGGGGGACCAAATAGAAATTTCAGTAGCCATGGTACCCTAGAGTTTGATGGTGTTTAGTTAGGTTAAACATGAAATCTTGATGAATTATTATTGTATAGGTGATTTGTATGTTTAAATTGCATGAATTGAGCTAAGCATGAAAATGAGGGCTTTGGCACCTAGGTTTTTGGGAGGAAAAATGTGAGAATTAGCCAAATGATGTGTTTGACCTTGCTTCAGTTGAAAAATGGCCATGTATGACCAATTGTGGTGTGTAGGAAGTGTTAGAATTAGGTTTAAATTCGGATTGCTTATGGTCATTCTATAGGCAGCATGATCAAGGTCCCTTTCAGGGACCAAAACTAAAAATTTACCAACCTAATTGGTTTGAGGCCAATTCGAAATGAAACTAGACATAAAATGGCACATTTTTCATTTAGGAATTATGCCTAGAAAGTAACCATAACTTAGTGAACAAATTGCCAAATCCGGATTAGGCAAATTGACCTGTACAAAAATGACCAAATGAACAGTGTTTGTTCATTTGGCCATAACTTAGTCTAGGAAGGTCAAAATGACTGAAATTTTACCAGTAGAAAGCTGAGACATAGCCCTACAACTTTCCTGAAGAACACAAGTCACAAATTATGCCCTTAATCAAGTCCTTTAGCCACCTAAATTTAGTGACCTAAAACTGCCAGAACCAATATGGTGCCTAGAAAATCTGGGTTAGACCAATCTGGCTAGCCATGTTCAAATGGCTATAACTTGAGCTACAAAACTCCAATTGGAGTGATTCAAAAAGGGAAATAAATTTAAGACAATAAGGAACAATTTCTATGAAGAAAACTTAGCCAAATTCTAACAGAAACATGACCAATGGAACAGTGCAAAATAAGACACCAAAATTGAAAATTTGTAATTTTGCCTAAAAGACTTAAGTTTTGAGAAAACAATCAAAACCAACAAATTAGGTAACCAAAATGTGGTATGTGAGTGAAATTAGAATTCTGATACCTATTAAGTATTAGAAAGTCAACAAATTGACTGGAATAGTGTCATGAATAGTAACCCCGAAATACAAATTTTAAAGAACGTAAAGTTTAGTATATTAAAGCTAGGTATAAGTAGATTTAAATTTATTTTTGGAGTTATGATAAATGGTGATACTGAAACACTGTGAAACTATATATTTCAGTGGAAAAGAATACCGGAAAAGAACCTGAGACATTGAGTCAAGGCCAAGAGGTGACTCGTATAAGGTTTGTTCACAACTAACTATTTTGTTATTTTTCACTTCTAAATTGATTTGATCAAGCTTATTTTATGACTTATGGTTTTATTGTATTGAGAATTTTAACTTATTGAATGAAAGTGTATAAGTTAAATGTAAATTTTCTTATGCATTTAAGGATTTATTGCATGGGTTTGAGGATTGTAAATTTTAAGTTTGATGTGTTGCCAACCTTGAGCATGAATTTATAATGATTAAATATGTTAATGGTTTGTAAACACTTTTGTAAATAGAAATGGTTTTGAATATGATTTGAAACCACAGTTTATATGGCAATATGTTTTGAATTCTCATTAGCTTGTCTAGTGAGATATCTCCTCCACTAGATGGGGTGAGTTCCTTCCTCTCTGGCTTGCCAGTTGGGGAAGAGTTTGAATGAGTACTCATAGATACTAGCTAGTCTTTGTTCCTTCCTTTTAGCCTCGATTATCTGGAGAGTTTGAAATATTGTGGTGTACAACATGGCATCTATTTGAATTTTGGGTCATGGGTTCAACTGTGTGAATTGTTGGCAACGCCCTTTAAATTATGCATAGTTTGATAAATTGTGATTGAAATAAATAATTTGTCAGTGATTCAAAATATTTTTGTATTGTTTTGAGATTTAAAAGAAATATAGATAAATAATTACTATTTGACCAAAATGTTATTCAAATGAATAATTTGCATAAATGAAAATATTGATTTCTGAATGTTATGAATCTTAAAGAATTTTGAAATTTAAATATAAAATTTTGAATCTTAAAGAATTATTTTCCGGGAAAGAACCACTCAGAGATAGCTTTGTAAGCTATCGTAGGTGAAAGAAAATATAAAGCAGCTGAGCAAGATTACTAAACGGCATAGTGAGACTATCTTCGGGTATATTATAGGTATACCCTTGTACTTTAGATTTTGATGTAATTCTGAAATTATATATATAAAATTTCATTTGAGCAGTTGTACCAACTCTTTTGTAATATATTTTTAGATTATAATTAAATACAAATTATTATAAGGTTATCTTGAGATTTTATGTATTTATAAAGTTTTGCACTACTAAATTTTTAATGCTCCCATGAATATAAATATTAATTTTGTTACCTTAATGAGATATTTCAATGTTTGATTTAATTTAAACTGTGTATTGAGTTGCTTGTGCTGATTTGTGAAATGAGATTGAATAATGGAGTTGTGATTGAGAAATACATTGAGAGTGTCTTTGTTTTCAGGTTTTGAAGAACTATTTTCTCAAAATACAGACGATACTCTGCCAAAATTTTTATAAAAGTTGTGGAGATTTTAAATATCTAAAAATTTGATTTATGTTTGGACTTAAATAATAGTTTTTAATATCCAAAAAAAAATTTTACCCACCAATTTAAAAATGAATAAAAATTGTTTTAAAATCCCTTGTAGTATATTTAATGGGTTACCGGTAGGCGAAGTACAATAATTCATTAGGTGTACTACGGGAGCATATTACATCTTACGAGGAGTAGGGTGTGACATATTTTAGTGGTATCAGAGCTAGTTTTTAAAGTAAATTTTGAACTGTGAATTTGAAATATTTTTTGATAAGTACAATTGCTCAAATATTTGATACATATAGTACGTTTACATCATAAATATGAACTAATGGGGGGAAATCTCCTTGTGTTGGTTGTACAGAAAAAAATCCTATGAATAGATATGGATAAGGGGGATAAAACGGTAGAGCAGTCTAATACATCTGATGTATAAGGAGAGGCCCTAGTTTCGCAGAGCGTTGGAGGTCCAGCTGCACCAGTTCCTCCTATACAAATTATTACACAAATGGCCCAGTAAATGGCCATGTTCTTTCAACAAATGGCTGATAATCTGTTAGCTCAGGCCCAAGTACAAACCCAACCCCCTTAAGAGCATCATGAAAAAGAGAAAAGTGGGAAATCTGTCGATCAAAGTTCGATTAGCAATTTGGGAAAGAGAAAAGATTTTGAGGGACCCCGAGCTCTTAAGTATGATAGAGGCGGATCTTCAGGGTGGAAGCAATCAAGAACCATTCGTCAAAGAACCAGAAGTTTCTACCCTATTCGTATCTGTGACGTTTGTCGAAAATTACATGGGGGTATTTGCTATAGGGTCACTGGAGCCTGTTACAATTGTGGTGGAATCGGACATTTCGCCCGAGATTGTACTAGCGCACATCGATTTATGCCACATACTATACCAGAAGAATCAGTCCAAGGTTCTAATTTTAGAGGCTCATTAATAGTCAGTAGGGGCAGAGGCAGAAGTAGAGACAACACTTTGGGTAATCCTACCACAATAGACCAACCCGAGTAGCGGAATACACTAGAAAACGGGAATGCCATGCATCAAGGGAAAGAAGCATAGACTTCAAATGTAGTTACCGGTATGTTCTTAACTTGTGAAAGGAATAATTATGTACTATTTGATTCTGGCTCTACTTGTTTATATGCTAATGGAAAATTATATGTTCTACTACTATTCCCTTGCATGGAGATAAATTTTGATGTGTTAGTGATTAGTCTTTTAGGATAAGAATTACGATCATAAGCATGATTAGAATTAATTTTGGAAAAGTTTCTAGTGAGAGACATCTCCTAGACTATGATAAGTTATAAAGTTAATTAGTAAGCCTAATTAGGTAAGGCAGGAGGACCTAAAAGTAAGTTATAGTAATATAGCTACCATAGATGCGGGTAAAGGTATTACTGCTGATAGATGTCAGTGGGTACCATAATCAAAATAAGTTTAAGATATTAGTGGATTTGAAAAAAATAAGATATAAGGAAGTTTGATCTATTGGGATGTATCGTAGTAACTATGCAATATTCTTGATGTTTATGCTGTAAGCTGCAGATTACAGTACTGACTTGGGATTTATTGTATAGAGCTACGTACTACTCAATAGTACACAAGGATAAGAATAGTTACAAATGGCTTTCGCTCTGGTACAAATATACCAGAATAAAGTTTTACTACTAGAACTAAGTTTGAAAATCCTAATTTAGGATTTAAAACTCTATAATTAGAATATTAAAATATCATGGTTGTAGGGTAGTGAGAGTTAACGACTCCATTACCCTAGCTTGAATTACAATACATCAGGAATTGTTATGGGACTAGAGATTTTAGTATGATCAAAATTTAATAACACTTATAGGGCTAAGTCATCCAGTCTCCGATATAGGGTTTATAGTTGTTCTGGTATTGCAATGGATCTTTTGCTCAAAGTTCAGTAAGGAACAGTATTCTATTTGTGTAGCAGTGAGACACAAAATATGATTTTGTTCCCCTGGAAGAGACAGGATGCTATGGATGATAATTATAACTTATAAAAACAATTAAGAAATGATGTTCTACTGATAATAGTAATTCGATAGGAACTAGTTGGTCAGGTATTCATTAGGTAGAGCATAATTTTATTGTGTGGATCATAAGGATTATATTAGAATTAAAGCAAAACTTTTGAATAGCATGGAAAAAAGGAGAGTCCGGTAGACTTCCTTCTTAAGGTTAAAAAAATTATTCATGGTTCAAAAAAAACAAAAAGGTAATGATCACAAACCAGCGGAAAATAAGCTATAGGATATCGGTAGATAAAAGAAAATATAGCAGTAAAAATTAGGATAATTGGTGCAAATGTAATAAAGAAACGTTATGAATACTAGTTCAAGTGTTGACTAAAATGGCCAGAGGACCAAATCAAAGTAATATTGAAGTATAGTGGATTTATTAGGGATGATAAGAGGTGCTAAATTACGACTCGACAGTAAAAATAAGGAAGAAGATAAGATTGTGGAATAAAATAATTAAAGTTAAGTTGTGGAATGAAAAAAAAAAAAGAAATAAATAGAACAGTAAGAAATGAGAAAAACACTAGATGAGGAATTGCCACTAGGGCAAACAACCTACTTAAGATGCGTAACGATATCCCAAACTATTTTATCAAGAAAGAAATAAGTTAAACAAAAGTAAACAAGATAGTGCAAAATGGCACATAAGCCTTGGTCATAAATGGAGATGGTAAGATAATGGTTATGGACCTATGGCTAAGAAAGAGATAAGCAATTCATATATGACCAACAAGGTCACTAAAAAAAAAGACTACAAAGGAAAATAATTGCTAAAACAACAGCAAGAAAAGACTAAAATATTCTAAACTAAACTGAAGGTTGCATTAAATGATCAAGAGACTTGATAAGAAAAGAGTAAAACTGAGTTCTCACCCATAGGACCATACGAGGTCCTAGAAAAAGTGGATCCACTAGTACACAGATTTACTTACCTCTAAAATTGAAATGAATTTGAATCTAACTTATGACAGAAGCTCATAAGAAACTTGGCAAACGAGGTAAGCAATCGATGAATAAATAGTATTGGTTAAAGTGCTACAGACCATTATTCCGATTATGAAGCTACATAGAAATGTGAGAAAAACATGAGAAAACAACATTTATAACGATTTGAGGACAGATAGTGGACACAATTTCGAGGACAAAATTATTTTAAGGGGGGAAAATTGTAACACCTCTATTTGCATAGCCTGGTATATGTTACTGTTCCAGTGACCGGTATCAGTCCGGACAATTAAAAGGATTAGAACTATGTTTAAGACACTTAAAAAAGCCCTGATCAAAAATAAATAGTGATTATCAGATAGAAAAGTAAAAATAAGAAAAACATAACATAAAAGTTTAAATGAGTAGGGAGTCACAGCCATGGATGACCTTCATGAGAAGTGACTGCGAGGTCAGTCTAAACTCAAATTTCAAATCGAAAAATGTGACGTGCAGTCCTTAGGACTATTGCGAACACAGTGGAAAAGAGAAAATCACAGAAAATAATTGTTAAGCAGGTCAAATAATTAGGTCAGGGATCCGAAAGAAATATTGAATAATTTATAAATCGGATTAAACCAGCGAGGGGCAATCTGGTCAATTCACCCCTAAAGCTGACTCCTGACCTAACTGTCCAATACAATTGGAGACAAGAAAATTTTGGGATCAAGAATTAAATTAAAAAACTAATGAAAAAAAAAAATAAATGCAAAAGAAAAAGAAAAAGGAAAAAGTTTATTACATCACCTTACATCACCTTTATGACATCATTATGATGTCAAAATACAATTTTAATTTTCCTACCATAATTGACCAAGTCAATTAAATGAAAATACACATAAAAATAACAAATTAAAAGAAAAAAAACTCATTTTGGTCTTCTTCCCAAATGTGTGCCACCCCACATCTTCCTCTCCATTAAAAAACCACCGTTATAGCTTGAGTTCAAGCTTTCTTTCAATCACTTAAACCCACTTTGACCCCAAAATAATCTATAAAAACTTTTTAGATCAACTTGAGAAAGCTTTAAAGGAAGGAAAGAAAAGAAGAAAAGGAAGAAATTGAGGAGTTGAATATCAAAGTTAAGGTTAGTGGTTTAAATTGAAAATTTATTGTTTAATATTTATGTTTTAAGTGTAAATAATATAGATCTTAACTTAAAAATTAAAAGAAAACTATTATGGGGGACCAAATAGAAATTTCAATAGCCATGGGACCCTAGATTTTGATGGTGTTTGGTGAATTAATGTTGTATAGGTGATTTGTATGTTTAAATTGTGTGAATTGAGCTAAGCATGAAAATTAGGGTTTTGGCACCTAGGGTTTTGGGAGGAAAAATGTGAGAATTAGCCAAATGGTGTGTTCGACCTTGCTTGAGTTGAAAAATGGCCATGTATGACCAATTGTAGTGTGTAGGAAGTGTTAGAATTAGGTTTAAATTTGAATTGCTTATGGTCATTCTGCAGGCAGCATGACCAAGGTCCCTTTCAGAGACCAAAACTAAAAATTTATCCACCCAATTAATGTGAGGCTAATTGGGAATGAAACTAGATACAAAATGATACATTTTTCGTTTAGGAACTATGCCCATAAAGTGACCATAACTTAGTGAACAAATTGGCCAAATCAGGATTAGGCAAATTGACCTGTACAAAAATGACCAAATGAATAGTGTTCGTTCATTTGGTCATAACTTGGTCTAGGAAGGTCCAAATGACCTGAAATTTTACCAGTAGAAAGCTGAGACATAGCTCTACAACTTTCATGAAGAACAGAAGTCCAAATTATACCCTTAACCAAGTCATTTAGCCACCCAAAATTAGTGACCTAAAACTGCTAGAACCAAGTTGGTGCCCAGAAAATCTGGGTTAGACCAATCCGGCCAGCCATGTTCAAATGGCTATAACTTGAGCTACAAAACTCCAATTGGAGTGATTCAAAAAGGGGAATAAAGTTAAGACAATAAGAAACAATTTCTATGAAGAAAAATTAGCCAAATTCTAATAGCAACATGACCAGTGGAATAGTGAAAAATAGGACACCAAAACTGAAAATTTAAAATTTTGCCTAAAAGACTTAAGTTTTGAGAAAACAATCAAAACCAACAAATTAGGTAACCAAAATGTGGTATATGGGTGAAATTAGAATTCTCATACCTATTAACCATTAGAAAGTCAACAAATTGACTGGAATAGTGTCATGAATAGTAACCACAAAATACAAATTTTAATTAACGTCAAGTTTAGCATATTAAAGCTAGGTATAAGTAGATTTGAATTTATTTTTGGAGTTATGATAAATGGTGATACTAAAACACTATGAAACTGTGTGTTTCAGTGGAAAAGAATATCGGGAAAGAACCTGAGACATCGAGTCAAGACCAAGAGGTGACTCGTATAAGGTTTGTGCACAACTAACTATTTTGTTATTTTTCACTTCTAAATTGATTTGAACAAGCTTATTTTATGACTTATGATTTTATTGTGTTGAGAATTTTAACTTATTGAATGAAATTGTATAAATTAAATGTAAATTTTCTTATGCATTTAAGGATTTATTGCATGGGTTTGAGGACTGTAAATTTTAAGTTTGATGTGTTGCCAACCTTGAGTATGAATTTATAATGATTAAATATGTTAATGGTTTGTAAACACTTTTGTAAATAGAAATTGTTTTGAATATATTTGAAACCACAGTTGACATGGTAATATGTTTTGAATTCTCATTAGCCTGTCTAGTGAGATATTTCCTCCTCTAGATTGGGTGAGTTCTTTCCTCTCTGGCTTGCCAGTTGGGGAAGAGTTTGAATGAGTACTCATATATACTAGCTAGTCTTTGTTCCTCCCTTTTAGCCTCCGTTATTGGGAGAGTTTGAAATATCATGGTGTACAACACGGCATCTATTTGAATTTTGGGTCATGGATTCAACTGTGTGAATTATTAGCAACGCCCTTTAAATTATGCATAGTTTGATAAATTGTGGTTGAAATAAATAATTTCTTAGTGATTCAAAATATTTTTGTATTGTTTCGAGATTTAAAAGAAATGCAGATAAATAATTACTATTTGATCAAAATGTTATTCAAATGAATAATATGCATGAATGAAAATATTGATTTCTGAATGTTATGAATCTTCAAGAATTTAGAAATTTTAAATTTTAGTTGTTATGAATTGTGAAGCATAACTTGTATTCAGTTTTAAATTATTAGTCTGTGCACCACTGAGTTCACCACTCAGCGACAGCTTTGTATGCTGTCGCAGGTGAAAGAAAATATAAAGCAGCTGAGCAAGATTACTGAATGGCATAGTGAGACTATCTTCGGTTATATCAAAGGTAAACCTTTGTACTTTAGATTTTGATGTAATTCTGTAATTATATGTATGAAATTTCCTTTGAGCAATTGTACCAACTCTTTTGTAATATATTTTTGGATTGTAATTAAATATAAATTATTGTAAGGTTATCTTGAGATTTTATGTATTTATAAAGTTTTGCACTACTAAATTTTTAATGCTCCCATGAATGTAAATATTAATTTTATTACTTTAATGAGATATTTCAATGTTTGATTTAATTTAAACTGTGTATTGAGTTGCTTTTGCTGATTTGTGAAATGAGATTGAATAATGGAGTTATGATTGAGAAATACATTGGTAGTGTCTTTGTTTTCATATTTTGAAAAACTGTTTTCTCAAAATACAGATGGCACTCTGCCGAAATTTTTGTAAAAATTGCGAAGATTTTAAATATCTAAAAATTTGATTTATGTTTGGACTTAAATAAAGGTTTTTAATATCTGAAAAAAAAAAATTTACCTACCAGTTTAAAAATGAACCAAAATTATTTTAAAAGCCCTTGTAGTATATTTAATGGGTTACCGGTAGGCGAAGTACGGTAATTCATTAGGTGTACTGCGGGAGCATGTTATATCTTATGAGGAGTAGGATGTCACAAGTTTGATACTGCTTTCATACTTGTACTGTGTATGGGTATATGGGCATGTGTTGGCTCCTACTAGTTATATATGGGGGTAGGTGTTCATCAAGATGGAATCTGTTCCTCTAGGTAAATAGGGATAAAATCCTATGTTCATTTAATTGTTCTTGATGTTTCAAGTTCCTAGCCAGGACAGATAGATTTAATTAGAAAAGAGTTTCTGATGAGAAAAATCTTTTTAATCAAGAACTGAAATTAAAAGAGAACATAATATTCAGAGCAAATGGGGTTTGACATAAACCATGACTCCAGCTCGAATTGGGATTTTGTAACAGAGAGATTCTAGTGCATGGTAACATATGATTATAGGTTCATTTAAGGTAAACCTTATTACTAATTGGGTGGCCATGGCATGCTGTGCTAGGTGTTAACCATGGTCTGTGAGGTGCATAAAATGATTTAGAGAAATCATTTATGGTAAGAAAGAGTTCTGATGATATTACGAGTTGATATCATGTCTCATTGCCAATTAGTGATGAGCCTAGTAAGTCACACACATACACAAGTAATCACCAAATTCAATATGATTTAATTAATTAATTAAAGAGTTTAATTGATTAATTAAATAGGTTTGGTTTGCAATTAGATTGCAAAGTCTCTAGCATGGCTTGAAACTAAATCTAGGTTATTGGATGTATAATATAAGTTAAATTTATATTTAAAGTATTTAAATATGAATTTAATTAATGAGTAATTAATTAATAGAGATTAATTAATTAATTTATATTTGATATAAATTGATTAGAAGAAGAGAAATAATTATTTTGGGTTGAGAACTCAAAATTAAGACACAGGGGTGTTTTGGTCATTTCATAGGGTGATATGTGGCACCATGAGATGGTGACACATGGCACTACACATAAACTTGCCATATGTCTTTAATCATGTAAGATGATTAAAGTCAAGATTAAATATAGGTTTGACACTTGGCACAATGTGATTGGGTCAATTAAACTTAGAGCCAATCAGAAGGTGATATGTGGCAAGGGTTTTAAGTGATGACCTAGCTATATAAATGTTGTTATAAAAGAGTAAAACGTGTGGGCTACTGTTCTTCTTTGGTACCGCCACCCAAAGAACATCTCCAATCTCTTCTTCTTCATCTCTCATCAATTCAAAGAGATTAGCAAACAATCTCTTAAATTAAAACTAATAGAAATTGTTTCTAGTATCCTATTTACATCTGTAATCTCTCAAAAGGCAAAACTTAATTTTCTAATTCATAGAAAAAGCTTTAGAAGCTGTTCAAGGGCTACCATAGGTGATCTTGGTCTGGAAAAGCTAGAGAGACAACATCTGGTGTCCTAAGACGCATCCCAAAGGTGCCAAACACACTGCAGTGCATCAAAGGTTTAGTGCACTTGTTCTTGATCTAATCTAGGGTTCTAATGAATTAATCTGTTAATTTTAAAATCTTAAATGGCAAATGTACATCCAAAAATATATTAAAAGAGTTTTAATATGCTGTTTATCATTGAAATCAAATAGATAAAAATGAATCTTGCATGATGCATGTGATCCTAGATGAAAAATTTTGAATTTCAATGATATAAACTTGTGTTTTTCATGGCTTTGCTCCTTCAGCACAAATCTGAATCTAATGAATGTTTAAAGGTTGACATCATAGACAAGCTAGTAGAGAAAAAATTTCAAAAAAGATATCTCGAAGACCCTCTTAAAGCTTGCATAGTGCACAACCACACAGTGAAGGATGAAAACAAAGAAATTGTAGCATATGCATAATCTTTTAAAGCTAACCCATCTCTACCCTTGGCTCGAGCACTACTAGTAGAAAAGCTATAGGAAGAGTAACCCAAAAATAAGCCACAAGAAGTGACAAAATAGGTAGAATTGAAACCTCTTCCCTTTATACTAAGGTATGTATTCTTAAACCCTAATTCTAAATGTTCTGTTATTTTAAGTGCTAACCTGAATAATGTATGAGACGAAAAGCTCTTAGGGAAACTTAGGACCTGTAGCAAGACTATAGGGTACACTATAGAAGACCTTAAGGGAATTAACCCTTCCATTTGTATACACATAATACCTATATAAAAAAAAAATAGTAGACCAACCATTGAACATTAAAGGAGACTAAACCTTAACATGAAAGATGTAGTAAAAAAAGAAATTTTAAAACTATTAGATGTAGGTATTATATACCCAATATCTGATAGTAAATGGGTCAGTCCAGTGCACGTAGTGCCTAAAAAGGGTGCGACAACTATGGTGAAAAATGAGAATAATAAGCTGATCCCTACTAGGGTAGTTACTGGTTGGCGAATGTGCATTGATTGTAGAAAATTAAATAATGCCACTAGGAAAGACCATTTTCCTCTTCCATTCATAGATTAAATGTTAGAAAGACTAGCCAAACATTCTTACTTCTCTTATCTAGATGGGTATTCTAGATTTTTTTAAATTTCCATTCATCCTGAGGACCAATAAAATACCACAATCACTTGTCCTTATGGTACTTTTACATATAGGAGAATGCCCTTTGGTCTTTGTAATACCCCTATGACTTTTCAAAAATGCATGATGGCTATTTTTCCTAATTATATTGAAAATATAGTGAAAGTCTTTATTGATAATTTTTTTTTTTATTTATGGAACCAGTTTTGATGAATGTTTAGCTAATTTATCTAAAGTGCAACAAAGATGTGAGGAATCAAATCTAATTCTAAATTAAGAAAAATGTCACTTCATGGTAAGAGAGGGCATAGTCTTTGGTCATCTGGTTTCAGAAAAAGGAATAGAGGTGGACAAGACAAAAATTGCTATCATTGAAAAAATGCCACCACCTTCATTAGTCAAAGGAGTGCGAAGCTTTTTAGGACATGTGGGCTTCTACAGAAAATTCATCAAGGATTTCTCCAAAATAGCTAAGTTTTTAACTAATTTACTAAATCAAGATGTTCCTTTTGACTTTGATGACAATTGCCTTGTTGCATTTCATAAGATAAAAGAAGCATTAATTTCAGCACCAATTATGCAACCACTAGATTAGGAGCTGCCATTTGAAATAATGTGCAATGCAAGTGATTATGTAGTAGGGGCAGTGCTTGGACAGAGAAAATACAAGAAAGTTCATTCCATCTACTATGCCAGCAAAACACTTGATGATGCACAAGTCAACTATGTAACAATAGAAAAAGAATTCTTAACAATTGTGTTTGCAATTGACAAATTCAAGTTTTACTTGTTTGAGTTCAAAGTCATTATCTACACAGACTATGCTATAATTCAGTACCACCTGAATAAGAAAGAAGCAAAACCAAGGTTGATGGTGGATTTTACTTCTACAAAAATTTGACCTTGAAATCAAAGACCAAAAAGGAACTAAAAATGTGGTAGCTAGCCACCTATCCAAGCTCAAGTAGGAAGAATCTGGGGATAGCTTTGATAATTTGCCAATTGATGATTCTTTTCCAGATGAGAACTTATTGGTAATTTCCCAATGCCCATGGTATGCTAATATTGTTAATTATCTTGTGCGCAGGGTTTTGCCACTCAAAATATCCTCCCAACAAAGAAAAATTTTTTTTGCATGATGTAAGGAACTACACATGGGAGGAACTTTTACTATTCAAGAGATGTTATCATAGGCTAATAAGAAGATGCATACCAAAGGAGGAGATAGAGAGTATATTGTAGCACTGTCACTCATCACCTTATGGAGGAAACTTTAGTACAACAAGAATAGTAGCAAAGATCTTACAAGTAGGGTTCTACTGGCCCAATCTATTTAAAGATGTAAGAAACTTTGTACTGACATGCAATCAATGCCAAAGAATTGGAAATATTTCGAGAAGGAATGAGATGCCACAGCATGTTATACTTGAAATGGAGCTGTTTGATGTGTAGGGAATAGACTTTATGGGTCCATTCCCATCTTCATTTGGCAATAAGTACATTATGGTTTGTGTAGAATAGGTATCAAAATGGGTAGAAGTAATAGTGACACCAGCAAATGATGCCAGAGTGGTAGTCAAGTTCCTCAAGAAGAACATCTTGACAAGATATGGCACACCAAGGGCAATCATTAGTGATGGGGGAAGTCACTTCTATAGTCAACAATTTGAAACATTATTAAAGAAATACACAGTCACACATAAAGTAGCAAAACCTTACTATCCTCAAACCAGTGGTCAGGTAGAAGTTTCAAATAGGGAACTGAAGAGAATATGTGAGAAAATAGTAAATCGCTCAAGGAAGGATTAGTCTTTAAAATTAGATGATGCATTATGGGCCTACTAAATTACGTTCATGACTCCTATTGGAACAACTTCCTTTTGCTTGGTTTATGGGAAATCATGCCACCTCTCCATCGAGTATGAACTCAAGGCCTATTGGGCAATTCAAACCTTGAATTTTGATTTGAAAGTTGCTGGAGAAAAGTGGCTTCTACAGCTCAATCAATTGGAGGAGATTAGGCAAGATGCTAATGAGAATGCCAAAATCTTCAAGGATAGGACTAATAGCTAGCATGACAAGCACATAACCAGAAGAGAAATTAAGGAAGGAGATCTTGTCTTGCTGTTTAACTCAAGGCTAATGCTATTCCTAGGAAAGTTGAGGTCTAGATGGTCTGGACCCTTCAAGGTTACTCAAGTCTTCCCACATGGAACAGTAGAAGTATAGAGTGAGACCTCTAGCACCTTCAAGGTTAATGGGTAGAGACTAAAGCCATACTTCTTAGGGGATCCAATTAAGGAAGGATTCACACAACCCTTTAACATAGCCATGAACTTAGCAGAACAGTTGAGCTAAAGAATATAAATAAGCAGTCCATGGGAAGTAACCCAAGACTTTTAAATTTTCTTTGTAGTCAATTTACTTTTTTTTACTTTTATCTTTATTTCTAGTTTTGTAAGCACCTCACTCTTAATATTGAGCCTCAATCGAGAGAAGCAAGAAGCAAAGAGAGAGGGAATCACCAAGTCCAAACCACACAAGAAAGGAAACCACAAAACAAGGGAAGTGTTTTTATTGCTAACTTCCATGTGCATTTTTTTATTCTTTTACATAAAAGCATGTTAGCATCAACTTTTGGAGAGTTAGGAAGAGAGAGCACCTTTAAAAGCATAAATAATTTTTGGTCCATAAAGTTATACGGCTCAGTCTGTGTAATGTTAAACGCCCTGCGTAACATACTGGACTCAAAAAACCCTTGCACATAAGCACTCTAAATGGTTACATGGGGTACCTCGTGTAATAATGCATGACCTATGTAACCTGAAAAGGTGAAAAGAATGAATGGGTCAACATAGGGCAGAAACTTACACGGGCCTCTTTCACTTATTACACAACTCTGTGTAAGTTAAATAAAGTGCACAACAAAGGAAAAGAGTAGTAGAAAGTTACACAGGTCGGACCCGTGTAGTGGTACATGACTTGTGTAATTGGCTGAAAACTGAAAAAAAAAAAATAAACAGAAAGTTGCACGGGTTGGGCTATGTATTGATATATAGACCCATGTAAATCTTCACAGACAGAGCATTGAAGGGGTGAGAAAACACTTCCAAGTGAAATTTTAGCCCTTTAAATGCTCTCCCAACCGTTACACACTCATTCCAAGCCTATAAATTCCCCTCCTTCCCAAAAGTCTCTCATAATTTTCTCCTAAATCTTGATTTCTCTCTTCACACCCTAAAAACCCTTGCTTCCTTCTCTCATGGCACTCATCAAGAGAGCAGCAAGCAGAGTTGGTTCTTTCTCTAGAGGAGGAAAAGACTCACCATCCCCACCCTCTCAATCTCTACCCCAGCGCTTTACCACACACCAAGAACCTCAACCACAACCAAACCCATAGCCATAATAACCACCACTATAACCATAACCTCCATAATAAGAATTCTCTATTGCTTGGCCTTTTAAGAATGTAGAACATAGAGATATATGTGCTAGGCTTGATAACACGAAAATCTCCTCCACCAAATACATGGATACTGCATTACTGGAGGAATTAGGGTTGAAGGCAGAGATTGACATCATTTGGACAACATTGGGTAGACCAGGTTCGCCCAATTGCGCTACCCATTTATCGGGACACCACCTTAGAGTTCCTAGGTGTAACACCCCTATTTGCATAGCCTGGTATATTTCACTATTTCAGTGACCAGTGTCAATCCGGATAATTAAAGGGATTAGAACCACATCTAAGACAACTAGATAAGCCCTGAATACAAATAATTAGTAATTGTCAATTAGTTAAGTGTAAATAAGAAAAGCATAACACAAAAAGTTAAATGAGCCGAGATTTATAGCGATGGGCGACCTTCTCGGAAAGGATTGCGAAGTCAAATGTGACACCGAGAGACATAAGAAGTTAAACTCGAATTTCGAACCGTAAAATGTGACGCCTCGGTCCTTAGGACTATTATGAACACAATGAAAAAGATAAAATCATAAAAAAGAATTGTTAAGTAGGTTAAATAATTAGGTCAGGGATCCGAAAGAAATATTGAATTATTTGCAAACCGGGTTGAACCAGTGAGGGGCAATTTAGTCAAATGACCCCTAGAGCTGACTTCTAACCTTACTGTCTAATAAAATCGGTGTCACACCCTACTCCTTATAAGATGTAACATGCTCCTATAGTACACCTAATGAATTATTGTACTTCGCCTACCGGTAACCCATTAAATATACTACAAGAGATTTTAAAACAATTTTCGTTCATTTTTAAATTGGTGGGTAAATTTTTTTTTTTCAGATACTAAAAATCTTTATTTAAAGTCCAAACATAAATCAAATTTTTAGATATTTAAAATCTCCGCAATTTTTATAAAAATTTCGGCAGAGTGCCGTCTGTATTTTAAGAAAACAGTTCTTCAAAACTTGAAAATAAAGACACTCCCAATATTTTTCTCAATCACAACTCCATTATTCAATCTCATTTCAAAATTCAACACAAGCAACTCAATACGCAGTTTAAATTAAATCAAACATTGAAATATCTCATTAAGATAACAAAATGAATATTTACATTCATGGGAGTATTAAAAATTTAGTAGTGCAAACTTTATAAATACATAAAATCTCAAGATAACCTTATAATAATTTGTATTTCATTACAATCCAAAAATATATTACAAAAGAGTTGGTACAACTCCTCAAAGTAAATTTCATATATATAATTACAGAATTACATCAAAATCTAAGGTACAAGGGTATACCTATGATATACCCAAAGATAATCTCACTATGCCTTTCAGTAATCTTGCTCAGCTGCTTTATATTTTCTTTCACCTGCGACAGCATACAAAGCTATCGCTGAGTGGTGAACTCAGTGGTGCACAAACTAATAATTTAAAACTTAATACAAGTTATGCTTGATAATTCATAACAAATAAAAATTTAAAATTTCTAAATTCTTCAAAATTCATAACATTCAAACATCAATATTTTCAGTCATGCAAATTATTCATTTGAATAACATTTTAATCAAATAGTAACTATTTATCTACATTTCTTGTAAATCTTGAAACAATACAAAAATATTTTGAATCACTCACAAATTATTTATTTCAACCACAATTTATCAAACTATGCATAATTTAAAGGGCGTTGCCAACAATTCACACAGTTGAACCCATCACCCAAAATTCAAATAGATGCCATGTTGTACACCACGACATTTCACACTCTCTTAATAACCGAGGCTAAAAGGGAGGAATAGAGACTAGCTAGTATATATGAGTACTCATTCAAACTCTTCCCCAACTGGCAAGCAAGAGAGAAAGGAACTCGCCCCATCTAGCGGAGGAGATATCTCACTAGACAAGCTAATGAGAATTCACAACATATTTTGCCATGTCAATTGTGGTTTCAAATCATATTCAAAATAATTTCTATTTACAAAGTGTTTACAAATCATCAATATATTTAATCATCATAAATTCATGCTCAAGGTTGGCAACACATCAAACTTAAAATTTCCAATCCTCAAAACCATGCAATAAATCCTTAAATGCATAAGAAAATTTACATTTAATTTATACAATTTCATTCAACAAATTAAAATCCTCAACACAAAAAAATCACAAATCATAAAATAAACATATTCAAATCAATTTAGAAGTGAAAAGTAACAAAATAGTTAGTTGTGCACAAACCTTAAGCGAGTCGCCTCTTGGCCTTAACTCGATTCCTCGGGTTCTTTCCCAGTGTTCTTTTCAACTGAAACACACAGTTTCACAGTGTTTCAGTATCATAACTCATCGTAAATCCAAAAATAAATTCAAATTCACTTATACCTAATATGCTAAACTTGGCGTTCTTTAAATTTTGTATTTCGATGTTACTATTCATGACACTATTCAAGTTAATTTGTTGACTTTCTATGGCTTAATAAGTATGGGAATTCCAACTTCACCCACATACCACATTTTGGTTACTAGATTTGTTGGTTTTGGTTGTTTACTCAAATTTTGAGTCTTTTAGGCAAATTTGCTAATTTTCAGTTTTGGTGGGTGTCTTATGTTGCACTGTTCCATTGGTCATTTTACTATTAGAATTTGGCAAAACTTTCTTCATAGAAAATATTCCCCATTTTCTTAACTTTATTCTCCTTTTTGAATCACTCCATTTGGAGTTTTGTAGCTCGAGTTATAGCCATTTGAATCATAGCTGCCGGATTGGACTTAACCCAGATTTCTGAGCAAATTCTAGTTCTGGCAGTTTTAAGTCACCAACTTTGGGTGGCCAAATGACTTAGTTAAGTGCATAATTTGGGTTTGTATTCTTCATGAAAGTTTTAGGTCTATATCTCAGCTTTCCACAAGTAAAATTTCAGGTCATTTAGACCTACCTAGCCCAAGTTATGGCCAAATGAACAAACACTGTTCATTTGGTTATTTTTGTATAGGTTAGATTGCCTAATTCCGGGTTTGACCAATTTGTTCACTATGCTATGGTAACTTTCTGGGCATGATTCCTGAATGAAAAATGTTCCATTTTGTGTCTATTTTCATTCCCAATTGGTCTCATACCAATTGGACTTGTAAATTTTCAGTTTTGGTCCCTGAAAGGGACCTTGGTCCTGCTGCCTGCAGTATGACCCTAAGCAATCCAAATTTGCATTTGGTTCCAACACTTCTAACATACTCCAATTGGTCAAAAATGACCATTTCTCAGCTCAAACTAGGTCAAATACACCATTTAACACATTCTCACATTTTTGTCTTCCAAACCCTAATTTTCATAAAATTCAAACCTAATGCATTCTAAACATCTATCCATTGTCTACACACATAATTCAACTTAAACAACCATTCAAATGTATCAAATTCATTCATTCTCAACCCTACATACTGCTAGCTAAAATTTATATAGTCCTTTAACATATCATTTTGTTTCATTTTTCAATAAATCATCACTCAATCAAGTTGCCTAAGTATAAATATAAAGATACAAAAAGAGAAATCAAACTAACATTACTTGGAATTTTTCACCTCTTCAAAACTTCCTCCTTTCTTTTTCTTTTTGTTGTCAAGCTCTTTATCAAGGTTTGAATACAAGGTTTAATGATAGAAATTTAAGTTTTTATGGTAGTATTTAGAGTTTGATCAAGCTCAAAATGAGCTTTAATGGAGTTTTAAGGGTGAGAGAGCTTTGAGACAGGGAGAGAGAGAAATGGACAGGAGTGAAGAAGACTTTCCCCTTTTTTTTTTCTTTTCTTTATATTTTTAGTCTTATGAAAGACCATAAAATCAAATCAGTTAAATTTATTAATTATATATTTATTACATCATGCATGAGGTCATGCATGATGTCATCACTTTTTACTTTTCCATTTTTCTCTCTTTTTTTTTATTTATTTTTTCATTAGTTCTTTAATTTAATTTCTGATTCCGAAATTTTCTTTTCTCTAATTTTATTTGATAGTTAGGTCAGGAGTCAGCTCTCAGGGTCAATTGACCAAATTGCCCCTCGCCGGTTCAACCCGGTTTGTAAAAATTTAATATTTCTTCTGGCTTCCTGACCTAATTATTTGACTGGCTTCACAATTCTTTTTCGTGATTTTCTCTTTTCCACTGTGTTCGTAATAGTCCTAAGGACCGTGGCGTCACATTTTGTGATTCAAAATTTGAGTTTAAATTGACTTCGCAATCCTTCCCGAGAAAGTCACCCATCACTGTGACTCTCGGCTCATTTAACTTCTTATGTTCTGTTTTTCTTATTTATACTTAACTAATTGACAATTACTAATTATTTATGTTTAGGGCTTATCTAGTTGTCTTAAGTGTGGTTCTAATCCCCTTAATTGTCCGGACCGACACCGGTCACCGGAATAGTGAAATATATCAGGCTATACAAATAGGGGTATCAATCTCTGAATAGCTATGGGTGTTGTCTCCTCATGTCCTCTTCACGCTCCTAAGTAGCTTCCTGGCCTGAATGATAGTTCCTTAGCACTTTAACCAATACTATTTACTTATCGATTGCTCACCTCGTGTGCCAAGTTTCTTATGAGCTTCTGTCATAAGTTAGATTCAAATTAATTTCAATTTTAAAGGTAAGCAAATCTGTGTGCTAGTGGATCCACTCTTTCTAGGACCTCGTATGATCCTATGGGTGAGAACTTAGTTTTACTCTTTTCTTATCAAATCTCTTGATCATTTGATGCAACCTTCAGTTTAGTTTAGAATATTTTAGTCTTTTCTTGCTGTTGTTTTAGCAATTATTTTTCTTTGTAGTCTTTTTTTTTTTTTAAATGACCTTGTTGGTCGTATATGAACTGTTTATCTCTTTCTTGGCTATAGGTCCATCTCCATTTATGACCAAGGCCTATGTGCCATTTTGCACTATCTTGTTTGCTTTTGTTTAACTTATTTCCTTCTTGATAAAATAGTTCGGGATATCATTACGCATCTTAAGTAAGTTGTTTGCCTTGGTAGCAATTCCTCATCTAGTGTTTTTCTCATTTCTTACTGTTCTATTTTTTTTTTTCACAGCTTAACTTTAATTATTTTATTCCTCAATCTTATCTTCTCCCTTAACTTGACTGCCGAGTCATGATTTAGCACCTCTTATCATCCCTAATAAATCCACTATACTTCAATATTACTTTGATTTGGTCCTCTGACCATTCTAGTCAACACTTTAACAAATATTCATAACGTTTCTTTATTACATTCGCACTTACTATTCTAATTTTTACTTCCACAACTCTTTTATCTATCAATATTCTGTAGCTTATTTTCTGCTGGTTTGCGATCATTACCCTTTTTTTTTAACCATAAACAATTCTTTAACCTTAAGAAGGGAGTCTACCGGATTCTCCTGTTTCCCATGCTATTCAAAAGTTTCACTTGAATTTTAATCTAATCCTTATGATCCGCACAATAAAATTGTGCTCTTCCTAAAGAATACCTGGCCAACTAGTTCCTATCGAATTACTGTTATCAGTAGAATATCATTTCTTAACTGTTTCATAAGTTATAATTATCATCCATAACATCCTGTCTCTTCTAGGGGAAAAAATTATATTTTGTATCTTACTGCTACACAAATAGAATATTGTTCCTTACTAAACTTTGAGCAAAAGATCCATTGCAATAACCCCATATTGGAGACTGGATGACTTAGCCCTATAAGTGTTATTTTTAATTTTTGACCATACTAAAATCTCTAGTCCCATAACAATTCTTGATGTACTGTAATTCATGCTAGGGTAATGGAGTCTTTAACTCTCACTACCTTGCAACCATGATCTTTTGATATTCTAATTATAGAGTTTTAAATCCTGAATTAAGATTTTCAAACTCATCTCTAATAATAAAGCTATATTTTGGTATATTTGTACCAGAGCAAAAGTCATTTATAACTATTCTTATCCTTATGTACTATTGGGTAGTACGTAGCTCTACACAATAAATCTCAAGTCAGTATTGTAATCTGCAGCTTACAGTACAAACATCAAGAATATTGCATAGTTACTACGATACATCCCAATAGATCAAACTTCCCTATGTCTTATTTCTTTCAAATCCACTAATATCTTAAACTTATTTTGATTATGGTACTTACTGACATCTATCAACAGTAGTACCTTTACTTCCATCTAGGGCAGATATATTGCTATAACTTACTTTTTGGTCCTCTTGCCTTAGCTAATTAGGCTTACTAATTAACTTTATAATTTATTGTAGTCTAGGAGATGTCCCTCACTAGAAACTTTTTCAAAATTAATTCCAATCACGCTTATTATCGCAATTCTTATCATAAAAGACTAATTATTAACACATTAAAATTTATCTCCATGCAAGAGAATAGCAATAGAACATATAATTTTAGCATTAGCATATAAACAAGTAAAGCCGGAATCAAATAGTACATAATTATTCCTTTCACAAGTTAAGAACATACCGACAACTACATCTGAAGTCTCTGCTTCTTCCCCTCGATGCATGGCGTTCCCTTTTTCTAATGTATTCCTCTGCTCGGGTTGGTCCATTATGCGAGGATTACTCGAAGTGCTGTGTCTACTTCTACCTCTGCCCCTACTAACTATTAATGAGCCTCTAAAATCAGAATCTTGAACTAATTCCTCTAATGTAGTATGTGGCATAAATCGACGTGTGCTAGTACAATCTCGAGCGAAATGTCCAATTCCACCATAATTGAAGCAGGCTCCAGTGAACCTATGGCAAATACCCCCATGAAATTTTCCACAAACGTCACAGATACGGATAGGGTAGGAACTTCTGGTTCTTTGACGAATGGTTCTTGATTGCTTCTGCCCTGAAGATCCGCCTCTGTCATACTTAGGAGCTCAGGGTCCCTCAAAATCTTTTCTCTTTCCCAAATTACTACTCGAACTTTGACTGATGGGTTTTCCACTTTTCTCTTTTTCATGCTGCTCTTGAGAGGGTTGGGTTTGTACTTGGGCCTGGGCTGACAGATTATCAGCCATTTGCTTAAAGAACATGGCCATCTGCTGGTTCGTTTGTGCAATAATTTGTATAGAAGGGACAGGTGCAGTTGGACCTCCAACGCTTTGCGAAACTGGGGCCTCTCCTTATACGTTAATTGTATCAGACTGCTCTACCGTTTTATCCCCCTTGTCCATATCTATTCACAGGATTTTTTTTTCTATTTCCTGTACAACCAACACAAGGAGATTTCTCCCCGTTAGTTCATATTATGATGTAAATGTACTATATGTATCAAACATTCGAGCAGTTGTACTTATCGAAAAATATTTCAAATTCACAGTTCAAAATTTACTTTAAAAACTAGCTCTGATACCACTAAAATATGTCACACCCTACTCCTTGTAAGATGTAACATGCTCTCGTAGTACACCTAATGAATTACCGTACTTCGCCTACCAGTAACTCATTAAATATACTACAAGACATTTTAAAATAATTTTCGTTCATTTTTAAATTGGTGGGTAAAATTTTTTTTTTCAGATATTAAAAAACTTTATTTAAAGTCCAAACATAAATCAAATTTTTAGATATTTAAAATCTCCATAATTTTTATAAAAATTTCGGCAGAGTGTCGTCTGTATTTTAAGAAACAATTCTTCAAAACCTGAAAATAAAGACACTCCCAATATTTTTCTCAATCACAACTCCATTATTCAATCTCATTTCACAATCCAACACAAGCAACTCAATACGTAGTTTAAATTAAATCAAACATTGAAATATCTCATTAAGATAACAAAATGAATATTTACATCCATGGGAGAATTAAAAATTTAGTAGTGCAAACTTTATAAATACATAAAATCTTAAGATAACCTTATAATAATTTGTATTTCATTACAATCCAAAAATATATTATAAAAGAGTTGGTACAACTCCTCAAAGTGAATTTCATACATATAATTACAGAATTACATTAAAATCTAAGGTACAAGGGTATACCTATGATATACTCGAAGATAGTCTCACTATGCCTTTCAGTAATCTTGTTCAGCTGCTTTATATTTTCTTTCACCTGCGACAGCATACAAAGCTATCGCTGAGTGGTGAACTCAGTGGTGCACAAACTAATAATTTAAAACTTAATACAAGTTATGCTTGATAATTCATAACAAATAAAAATTTCAAACTTCTAAATTCTTCAAAATTCATAACATTCAAAAATCAATATTTTCATTCATGCAAATTATTCATTTGAATAACATTTTGATCAAATAGTAACTATTTGTCTACATTTCTTTTAAATCTCGAAACAATACAAAAATATTTTGAATCACTCACAAATTATTTATTTCAACCCCAATTTATCAAACTATGCATAATTTAAAGGGTATTGCCAACAATTCACACAGTTGAACCCATGACCCAAAATTCAAATAGATGCCGTGTTGTACACGACATTTCACACTCTCCCAATAACCGAGGCTAAAAGGGAGGAACAAAGACTAGCTAGTATATATGAGTACTCATTCAAACTCTTCCCCAACTGGCAAGCCAGAGAGGAAGGAACTCGCCCCATCTAGCGGAGGAGATATCTCACTAGACAAGTTAATGAGAATTCACAGCATATTTTGCCATGTCAATTGTGGTTTCAAATCATATTCAAAACAATTTCTATTTACAAAGTGTTTACAAATCATCAACATATTTAATCATCATAAATTCATGCTCAAGGTTGGCAACACATCAAACTTAAAATTTACAATCCTCAAAACCATGCAATAAATCCTTAAATGCATAAGAAAATTTACATTTAATTTATACAATTTCATTCAACAAATTAAAATCCTCAACACAAAAAAATTATAAATCATAAAATAAACTTGTTCAAATCAATTCAGAAGTGAAAAGTAACAAAATAGTTAGTTGTGCACAAACCTTAAGCGAGTCGTCTCTTGGCCTTGACTCGATTCCTCGGATTCTTTCCTGGTGTTCTTTTCAACTGAAACACACAGTTTCACAGTGTTTCTGTATCATAACTCATCGTAAATCCAAAAATAAATTCAAATTCACTTATACCTAGCTTTAATATGCTAAACTTGACGTTCTTTAAATTTTGTATTTCGAGGGTACTACTCATAACATTATTCAAGTTAATTTGTTGACTTTCTAAGGCTTAATAGATATGGAAATTCTAACTTCACCCACATACCACATTTTGGTTACTAACTTTGTTGGTTTTGATTGTTTACTCAATTTCTAAGTCGTTTAGGCAAATTTGCAAATTTTTAGTTTTGGGTGTCTTATATTGCACTGTTCCATTGGTAATGTTACTGTTAGAATTTGGCAAAACTTTCTTCATAGACCTTGGTCCTGTTGCCTGCAGTATGACCCTAAGCAATCCAAATTTGCATTTGGTTCCAACAATTCTAACATACTCTAATTGGTCAAAAATGATCATTTCTCAGCTCAAACTAGGTCAAACACACCATTTAACACATTCTCACATTTTTGTCTTCCAAAACTCTAGGTCTAAACCCTAATTTTCATAAAATTCAAACCTAATGCATTCTAAACATCTATCCATTGTCTACACACATAATTCAACTTAAACAACCATTCAAATGCATCAAATTCATTCATTCTCAACCCTACATACTGCTGGCCAAAATTTATGTAGTCCTTTAACATATCATTTTGTTTCATTTTTCAACAAATCATCACTCAATCAAGTTGCCTAAGTATAAATATAAAGATACAAAAAGAGAAATCAAACTAACCTTACTTGGAATTTTTCACCTCTTCAAAACTTCCTCCTTTCTTTTTCTTTTTGTTGTCAAGCTCTTTATCAAGGTTTGAATACAAGGTTTAATGATAGAAATTTAAGTTTTTATGGTGGGATTTAGAGTTTGATCAAGCTCAAAATGAGCTTTAATGGAGTTTTAAGGCTGAGAGAGCTTTGAGAGAGGGAGAGTGAGAAATGGATGGGAATGAAGAAGGCTTTCCCCTTTCTTTTTTTTTTTTCCTTTTCTTTATGTTTTTAGTCTTATGGAAGACCATAAAATCAAATTAATTAAATTTATTAATTATATATTTATTGTATCATGCATTAGGTCATGCATGATGTCATAATGCATGATGTCATCACTTTTTACTTTTCTATTTTCCTCTCTTTTTTTTATTTTATTTAATTTCTGATTCAAAAATTTTCTTTTCTCTAATTTTATTTGACAGTTAGGTCAGGAGTCAGCTCTCGGGGTCAATTGACCAAATTGCCCCTCGCCGGTTCAACCTGGTTTGCAAATAATTCAATATTTCTTCTGGCTTCCTGAGCTAATTATTTTACTGGCTTAACAATTCTTTTTTCATAATTTTTTATTTTCCACTGTGTTCGTAATAGTCCTAAAGACCGCGGCGTCACATTTTATGGTTCAAAATTTGAGTTTAAATTGACTTCGCAATCCTTCCCGAGAAGGTCACCCATCGCTGTGACTTTCGGCTCATTTAACTTCTTATGTTCTGTTTTTTTTATTTATACTTAACTAATTGACAATTACTAATTATTTGTGTTTAGGGCTTATCTAGTTGTCTTAAGTGTGGTTCTAATTCCCTTAATTGTCCGGACCGACACCGGTCACCAGAATAGTGAAATATACCAAGCTATACAAATAGGAGTGTTACAATCGGAGAAAAGAAAATTTTTGGATCAAGAATTAAATTAAAGAACTAAAGAAAAATAAATGAAAAAAAAAAGAAAAAGAAAAAGTTGTAAAAGTGAAAAAGTTTATTACATCATGCATGATGCAATAAACTTAATAATTAAAAATTTAAAATTTTAGGATAATTTTTTTTTACTAAAGGCTTAAAAAATTCATAAAAGAAAAGAAAAAAAAAAGAAGTCTTCTTCTTCCTAAGTGCCGAACCAATTCTCTCTCCTCTCTTTCTTATTTGCTTCCACCATTTTTAAGGAACAAAAGCTTGAAACTCTTTGGTTCCTTTCCATAAATCCCTCCAACATTAAATCTTACCCTTAGACCTAGATAAATACTTTGGGAGTGAGAAGGAAGAGAAAACTTGGAGAATTGAAGAACTAGGGAATCTACAAATTGAGTTAAGTGCAACTTCAAGCTTAGATTCTTATTGAATTTATGAATTTAAGTTTAAATGTGATGAAATTGCATTAGAAATAAAGAAAACCATGCTTGAATAGGGGAAGAGAGAATTTAGCAGCCATGGAACCCTAGGGTTTTGATGGTGTTTAGTTAGGTTAAACATGAAATCTTGGTGAATTGATGTTGATATGTGATTTGTATATTTAGATTGCATGAATTGTGATGATTGGACAAATTAGGGTTTTGGCACCTAGGGTTTGGGAGATAAAATTTTGAGAATTGATCAAATGATGTGTTTGGCCTTGTTTGAGTTGAAAAATTTTCATGTATAATCAATTGTGGTGTGTTGGTAATGTTGGAACCAAATTGAAATTTGGATTGGTTATGGACATTCTACAGGCAGCATGACCAAGGTCCATTTCAGGGACCAAAACTGAAAATTTACTAACCTAATTGGTGTGAGGCTAATTGGGAATGAAACTAGACACAAAATGGCACATTTTTCATTTAGGAATCATGCCCAAAAAGTGACCATAGGATAGTAAACAAATTGGCCAAATCTGGATTAGGTAATCTGACCTGTACAAAAATGACCAAATAAACAGCGTTTGTTCATTTGGCCATAACTTGGGCTAGGCAGGTCCAAATGACCTGAAATTTTACCAGTAGAAAGCTGAGACATAGCTGTACAACTTTTATGAAGAACACAAACCCAAATTATGAACTTAACCAAGCCATTTAGCCACCCAAATTTAGTGACCTAAAACTACCAGAACCAGGTTTGGTGCCCAGAAAATCTGGGTTAGACCAATCCGGCCAGCCATGTTCAAATGGCTATAACTTGAGCCACAAAACTCCAAATGGAGTGATTTAGAAAGGGAAATAAAGTTAAGACAATAAGGAACAACTTTTATGAAGAAAACTTAGCCAAATTCTAACAGCAACATAACCAATGGAACAATGCAAAATAGGACACCAAAACTGAAAATTTGAAATTATGCCTAAAAGATTTAAGATTTGAGAAAAGAACCAAAATCAACAAGTTAGGTAACCAAAATGTGGTATGTGGGTATAATTGGATTTTTCATACCTATTAAGCATAAGAAAGTCAATATTTTGACTTTAATAGTACCATGAATAGTAACCTCAACATGAAAATTTTCAAGAATATATGTTTAAGCATATTGGGGCTGAAATTGAACATATATAAATTAATTATTAGAATTATTGTGAGGCAAAGATACTGAGACACTATAAATTTCGTGTTTTAGCTGAAAAAGACCCGGAAGGTCTAAGAGACTGTGTCAAGGCCTAGAGGCGACTCCCGTCAGGTTTGTGCACAATAAATCTATGTAATTGTTTTCCAATTGAAAATTTGAATTGGTATGCTTTATGAAATCCCTATGTTATTTATGAATTGTGTTGCCACTTTATGACTGCAAAAATGACTTTGGAAATTATTTGGGATCTCTTATAAATTATTGAAAATAATTATTTTAAATTGATTTTGGATTCACACTGAGCATGACAGTATCACATTATTCCTCCTCCATTTATCGGGTTGGGATCGTTTATTTTCCTCCCTCTCTGGCTTACCAGTTGAGGTTGTAGATCGGATGAGTACTCATTAGCTAGCTAGCCACCTCCCTCATTGATTTCGATTAGTGAGGTTGAAGATCGCTTTGTTGTGTTGTACAACACGGCATTGATCGAAAATTTTGTGTCATGGCTTAAGTTGTATATGAATTGGCAACACTATGTTTATTAAATTGTTTGACCAAAATTGTGCTATAATGAGTTTTGATAATTTGAGAAATATTTAAATTGTGATTTATCAATGAATGTTATATGTACTGCATTTCAAATTTTTATTGTGCACCACTGAGTATTTTTATACTCCGCGATAGCTTATTTTACTGTCGCAGATAAGGGCAAGGAAAAAGCAGCAGGGTGAGCTGCTGAATTGACAAGGACTTCACTGATCTTTTTTGTACGGCTATTTGTTTATACTCTTATAGTTATTTGATGTAAATATTGTAATATCATATGTATTAATGTAAAGTTGAGCAGTTGTACAGTAAATTGTCATATTGTTATTTTAGATTTTCTTTTTGTAAATTAAGATCTGTATTTGTAAATTAAGTACTATATGCAATGTGAATAAATTTATGAAGTATTTGAGATGACAAACTTTGGTTGAATTATGGACTTAAATTGAATTGTGTTGACTTGAGTCATTTTGGTGGTTGGGAGTTGTGGAAACAATTATTGGAAGTGTTTTTTTATAGTTTTTTGAAGAACTGTTTTCTCAAAATACAAACGGCACTCTGCTGAAATTTTTCCAAAATTTACAGACAAATAAAAATGGATAAAAGTTTTTACTAGTTTTGAAACTTTAATTAAATGTTTTTAATTCCTACCAAAATGCTCACCACTTCCAAAAAGTAAGAAAATGGTTTTAAAATCCCTTGTAGGGTACTTAATGAGTTATCGGTAAGTGAAGTTCGGTAGTTCATTAGGTATTCTACGGGATCATGTTATGCCTTATAGAGGGGTAAGGTGTGATACTAGGTAGTCTTAAGGCCACCCTTTGGGCCACTGATAGGGGTGATAGAGGGAGAATTGAATTCCGGCTCTTGTGTGTCGACCATGTCATGAACATGGATGAAATTAATGATATTTTTGGTTTTGATAGCATGAGACATGAAGAGATCCCATGAAATAGGATGGTCTATAATAGTGTGGAGTTTTGGTGATCTGTTGTGCCAAACACCGAAGTTTATAACTCCAGTAAATCAAAATCCTCTGGGTTGACAAGCCTTGCAATAGGTTCACTGCCCACACCATTATGAGTCAAGGTAACAGTCTACGCATTGTAAACGCCAACGAATTATTTTTCTTATGGTGTATGGTGACAAGGCAGCTATACAGCATAGGTTACTTCCTCTCCAACCACTTAAAGAGGATGTCTCACCAGGCTACCAGGAGCATTACGTTGGGCAGACACATCACTGCTATTGCTATACACTTCGAGTTCGTGCTTGCGGATGTTTGGCTATGTCTAATTCCCAGTGCCTCCAGAATTAATCAAACCATTTGCATATCTATGGGGATATGTAGAAGAGTTGGAGAGCAGTGCCTCCTCATCGATGCAGAAGGGAATGTCATCCCTAATGCAGTACTTAAAGGAAGAGAGAGGGGAGAATCCTTTAGAGCATAATAGCAATAGTAGCAATAACAGGAACCAGACCCTATTCTCGAGGGATCACCAGCTAGAGTCCCTCCCTACACTCCACCTCCTGCAAACCTTATGATTGCCTATCTGTAGAGGATGGAGACCTCATTCGATGAATGGATGAGGGCCTTAGAGACCACTATTAAGGATAGACTCCGTGAAGTGGAAGATAGTCTCTAAGAAGCCCATAACAAACTACATATAATCGTAGAGCGCCATGATGCAAATGCCCCTTCCTCACCCTCTGAAAGTTTTTAGTTATAGAACTATGGATTAGGACACCTTTTTGATGCACTGCATAGGCATAGGCCTTCGTCCTAGTCCTCACATCTCTATATAGGTCCATATTCTACTCTACATGTATATGACCATTGCCTGAATAAATAATATGCTCTTTTCTATGCCTTTTTGTTATTATTGTTTACTTTTGCATATTGTGTTTGCCATTGAGGAAAATGTCAAATCTGAGTTTGGGGATGCATTCTTACATTCATATATTGCATTGCATTCTCTAATTATATCCATATTATACTTGTGTATTAAAAATTTAGAAAATTTTTGAAAATTTTGAAAACTTTGAACTCCTTTAAAAAGTTTTTCAACTTAGAATTATAACCAAATATTTGATTAGCTAATAATTGGACTCTTCAGGAGAGAGGAATGAATGTAACTTGATAGGCAAAGAGGCTTTAATATGCTGTTTGTGAAAAATCTAATCTCCTAAGTGGAGTTAAACTAGTTACACCCCTTCATAGCTATTAATCTATTACATTGAACTTGCAAGATTAGGAGAAAATTATTGAAATGCAAGTAAACCTAAAAATGCCTCACCAGTTTTAGAACATGTCTCTTAGACCTATCGAGGTGAAATTCTAGCATATGCTTGATGAAGAGATGATTTAGGCATTCTTTGATATAGTCCCATTAAAGCTTAGCCACCTTTAATTAAAATAAATATCCATTGTAGCCAATTTGATGTTAGTAGTATGCCCTAGAGCATATCATTTAGTATGTATCTTGTACATATTTTATTAATAAAAAGGCATTTTCACTTTTCCGTTTACATAATATATTTATGTGTAATAAAAACGGTCCATTGATATTTTGTTATAAATTCTACTCTTATGTTGTTAAGAATATAAGTGACAGTATTTCTAGCACAAAGTATCATAAATTGGTTCACAATCGAGGATACTTCACAATAAGGACATGACTTATCCAGAAAGATTGTAATCATGTTTGTTCCCAAGTTATTTATATGAGATGTAAATAAGATGGAATGGTGAGTCTCATACCATCTAACAAACATGATAGGCACTTATGCATGATAAGTAGGCCGAACCAGTGACATTTATGACAAGCACGTGGAATTTACTCTTGTCAATGCATTGTCATAAATCATATTAGTGCATATAATCTTTAGACCTGAGATAGCACAGTTATGTAACATCCCTATTGGCATAGCCTGGTATATTTCACTATTCCAGTGACCGGTGTCAGTCCGGACAAGTAAGAGAATTAGAACCACATCGAAGACACCTAGAGAAGCCCTGAACACAAATAATTAGTAATTGTCAAATAGTTAAGTATAAATAAGAAAAACAGAATACAAAAAGTTAAATGAGCCGGGAGTCACAAGGATGGGTCACCTTCCCGGGAAATGACTATGAGGTTAGTCTTAACTCAAAATTCAAACTGGAAAATGTGACGCTACTGTCCTTAGAACTATTGCGAACACAGTGAAAAAGAGAAAATTACGAAAAAGAATTGTTAAGCAGGTCAAATAATTAGGTCAGGAATCCAGAAGAAATATTAAATTACTTGTTGAACCAGCGAGGGGCAATTTGGTCAATTCACCCCTAAAGCTGGCTCCTGACCTAACTGTCCAATAAAATTGGAGAAAAGAAAATTTTGGGATCAAGAATTAAATTAAAGAACTAATGAAAAAATAAATAAAAAAAAGGAAAAGGTGTTATTACATCGTTGGATGACATCATCATGATGCTAAAAGTTATTTTAATTTTCCTACAATTGTTGACCAAGTTAATTAAAGTTAATTACTTATAAAATAACAAAAAAAAGAAGAGAAAAATCACTCATCTTCTCTCCTCACTCATTTCAGTCGAACCTTTCCCATAGCCTCACCATTGCCAACCTCCATGGAAGCTTGAACTCAAGCTTTAAATTCCTCACTTAACCTTAATTTTTCCCATAAATACTTCATAAAAGCTTGTTACCTCAACTTAAGAAGGAGATTGAAGAAGAAAGAAAGAAGGAAGGAAGAAAGAAGAAACTGGTTGAGTGAACTCCAAAGTTGAGGTAAGAATTTAAATTGAAATTTTTAGTTTAAAACACATATTTTGAGTTAATTTAACTTAGATTTCAACTTAAAAATCAAAACAAAACAAATGTTGAGCAACCAAACATGAAATTCATCCAGCTAGGGTTAGGGTTTGATATGAATGAGTTTGAGGTATTTGAATGGTTATTTGAGGTGAATTATATGTGTAGATCATGAATGTGCACTTTGAATGCATTAAATTAAACTTTATGTGTAGTTAGGGTTTGGGCATTTTGAAGAAATTGGAGAAAAATTTGAGAATTGGCCAAATGATGTAGCTAACATTATTTGAGTTGAGTAATGGTCAATTGTGACTATTTGTGGTGTGTATGAATTGTTGGAACTAAGTTCCAATTCGGATTGGTTAGGGTCAATCTGCAGGTAGCTTGACCTAGGTCCCTTTTAGGGACTAAAACTAAAAATTTACTGACCCAATTGCTATGAGGCTAATTGGGAATGAAACTAGACAGAAAATGTCACGTTTTTTATTCAGAAATCATGCCCAGAAAGTGACCATAACTTAGTGAACAATTAGGCCAAATCCGGAATTGGGCAAACTGACCTGTACAAAAATGACCAAATGAATATAAGTTACGTAAATGACCATAACTTGGTCTAGGAAGGTCCAAATAACCTGAATTTTATACCAATAGAAAGCTGAGGCATAGATCTACAACTTTCATGAAGAAAACAAACCCAAAATTTGAATATAACTTGTTTGAAAATCCACCTGCAGTCAACCCATAAAAATTGGCGAAAATCCAGAATTTGCCCAGAATTCTAGGTAACACCAAATTTGGCCAGCCTTGTTCAAATGGCCATAACTAGGGCAAAACTCCAAATGGAGTGATTCAAAAAGGGGAATAAAGTTAAGACAATAAGGAACAACTTCTATGAAGAAAACTTAGCCAAATTACCACAGCAACTTGACCAATGGAACAGTGCAAAACAAGGCACCAAATATGAAAATTTGGAAGTTTAACCTAAGAAACTTAAAGTTTGAGGAAATAACCAAAACCAACAAGTTAGGTTACTAAAATGTGGTAGATGGGTGAAATTAAAATTTCCTTACCGATTAAGTATTAGAAAGTCAATAATTTGACTTGAATAGCGTCATAAATATATTTTAAATTATTTTTGGATTTATGATAAATTATGATATTGAAACACTATGAAATTATGTGTTTCAGTTAAAAAGAATACCAGGAAATAGCCCGAAGCATCGAGTCAAGGCCAAGAGGTGACTCGTATAACGTTTGTGCACAACATAGAAATTTCTATAAATTTTCTTCTTCAAATTGTTTTGAATGAATTTTGATATTAAATTGTGACTTAATTGTATTGAAATGTTTATTATGCTTTTGACTTAAATTGTTGAAAGTTTACTTGTATGTGTTTAAAATGGCAATAAATGTTTGATAAATTGATAAGATAGTTTTGAAACCACAGTGTCATGACTACATATTTGAATGCCTCACTAGCATGACTAGTGGAGGAAATTAGTTTCAAATTTTGATTCCTTCTCTTGCTGAAGTGTTCGGGTGTGTGCCAATAGAAGAAGAAATTTGAATGGGTACCCATATATTTGAGCTAGCTAGCCTTATGATTTCTCATAAGCGTCGGGCTATTGAGATGAATATTGTTTCGAATGGCATGATTTAACTGTGTGTTTTTATGAAATCCGTTTTGAGACTTCCTAAATGAAAGTGTTTGGACTAAAAATTTATAAATCATGTTTTGTATTTGTTTTTCATATTCAATTCAATATTTGAATAAATGTAATTTGAATTACGTATAAATGTTATTTTAGTATGTTGTGCACCACTGAGTTATAGTACTTAGCGATGGCTGTTATTGCTATCACAGATATAAAGACTAGACGAGCAGCAAAGTGAGCTACTGAGGATCTTGGAGCCACATCCCTGAAGTTTTATCGGGTATATTTTATACCCTGATTATAATATTTAGTTTGATGTATGTAAATGTATGTACACGTAATAACTGGTCATGAACAATTATATAGAGTTTGTAATAAAATTAGTTTGGATTTTCTAATGTAAATTTTGATCGATGAATGTAAATTGTTTTTACTTTAATGAAAAATGAATGGAATTATTCAGTTTTTTTTTTTTTATGACAATGGAATTATGAAATGATGTTGAATTGTGTTGAGATAGTAGTTGAGATTGATGAAAAATAATTATTGGAAGTGTTTTTACAGGTATTTGAAGAACTGTTTTTCCCAAAATACAGGCGGCACTCTGTCAAAACTTTTCCAAAAATTTACGCAAAAATAAAATGGACAAAAAATTGAACTAGTTTTTAAACTACTATTAAATGTAAGAAAATGCTCACCACTTCTTATAAATGAGAAAATGGTTTTAAAATCTCTTGTAGGGTACTTAATGAGTTATCAGTAGGTGAAGTTCTGTAGTTAATTAGGTATTCTACGGGATTGCGTTATGCCTTACAGAAAAGTAGGGTGCGACATGTTTTAATGGTATCAGAGCAAAGTTTTGAAATATGTTTGACTTGTGAATTTGTGTCTTTTCTTTGATAAGTATAGCTGCTCAATGTCCTTATTTGTTACATACAGTGCATTACCTCATAAATATGAACTAATGGAGAGAAATCTCCTTGTGTTATTTATTCAGGAGATATCCTAACTCCAGACTGAAATGGAAGGTTTGGAAGGGGCAGATTCTCTGAACAGAGACCCCCTAGGTCAGGTCAGCAGTCGACCAGGGATTGATATCCTCCCCGCCCCTGTGAGACATGTGGCAAGATTCATGGGGGAGAATGTTACTAGGCAATAAGAGCTTGCTTTAACTGTGAAGGCAAGGGCCATCTTGCTATGGACTGCACCAGTGCCCCTAGATTTGGTCCAGCTCCTGCCACTGTAGAAGGATCCATTCAGAGTCTTGCTTCCAGAGGTTCACAATCGGTTAGCAGAGGAAAAGGCAGAGGTAGAGGCAATGTTTCTAGTAGTCAGGGTACTATTAGCCAGTCAGCACAAGGGAGTGCTCTAGCCAGGGTTTACAAGATGAGACAGTGAGAAGAGGCTAAGACTTCTGATGTTGTGGCCAATACATTCTCTATCTCTGATCAAGATGAATTTGCACTATTTGATCCAGGTTTAACCCATTCATATGTTAGTGCTAGCATAGTTAGTTCCCTTGTGGTTCCATGTGCAAAAATGGATTTTGAAGTGCTATTAACTATTCTGTTAGGATAAGAGGTCCGGGTCAATAGAATCTATAGAGATTGTCCTTTGGTGATCCAAGGACACACTTTTCTATCAGATTTGATTGAAATGGCCTTCAGAGATTATGAAATCATCTTGGGCATGGATTGGTTAGCCAAGCATCATGCTATGATTGACTGTAGACTGAAGACAGTCACTTTTGGTCTCCCTCTATACGGTGATGTGGTAATATATGGGGAGAGGCAGTTATTGCCATCAAACATCATTTTGGCTGCACTAGCTAGAAGGATGATCAGAAAGGGGTGTGAAGCATACTTGGCACATGTGATAGACACCCAAGTGGGGAGTCCAACACTGAGGGACATCCCTACAGTATGTGACTTTTCGGATGTGTTTCCTGATGAATTGCTAGGATTACCTCTAGAAAGAGAAGTGCAGTTTGAAATTGATGTTATGCCTGGTGTGGACCCAATCTCGATAACACCATATAGAATGGCACCAGCAGAATTGAAAGAGTTGAAAGTGCAGTTGCAAGAGCTACTTGATAAGGGCTTTATCCGCCCTAGTGTGTCAACTTGGGGAGCACCAGTGTTGTTTGTTAAGAAGAAGGATGGCACTCTCCGCTTATGTATTGACTACCGGTAGTTGAATAAGATGACAATAAATAATAGATACCCATTGCCCCGCATTGATGACTTGTTTGATCAGTTGAGGGGTGCAGCTGTGTTATCCAAAATTGACCTGAGATCAAGTTATTATCAGCTAAAAGTACAAGAGCAGAGTATTCCTAAAACTGCCTTTAGAACCCGCTATGGCCATTATGAGTTTTTGGTTAACTAATGCTAAAAGTACAAGAGCAGAGTTTTTGGCCATTATGAATTGAACCAGCAAGGGGCAATTTGGTCAATTCACCCCTAGAGCTGACTCCTGACCTAATTGTTCAATAAATTGGAGAAAAGAAAATTTTGGGATCAACAATTAAATTAAAGAACTAATGAAAAAATAAATAAAAAAAAAGAAAAAGTGTTATTACATCATTGGATGACATCATCATGATGTCAAAACTCATTTTAATTTTCCTACAATTGTTGACCAAGTTAATTAAAGTTAATTGCTTATAAAATAACAAAAAAAAGAAGAGAAAATTCACTCATATTCTCTCCTCACTCATTTCAGCTGAACCTTTCCCATAGCCTCACCATTGCCAACCTCCATGGAAGCTTGAACTCAAGCTTGAAATCCCTCACTTAACCTTAATTTTTCCCATAAATACTTTATAAAAGCTTGTTATCTCAACTTAAGAAGCAGATTGAAGAAGAAAGAGAGAAGGAAGAAAGAAGAAATTGGTTGAGTGAACTCCAAAGTTGAGGTAAGAATTTAAATTGAAATTTTTAGTTAAAAACACATGTTTTGAGTTAATTTAACTTAGATTTCAACTTAAAAATCAAAACAAAACAATTGTTAAGGGACCAAATATGAAATTCGTCCATCTAGGGTTAGGGTTTGATATGAATGAGTTTGAGGTGTTTGAATGGTTATTTGAGGTGAATTAGGTGTGTAGGTCATGAATGTGCACTTTGAATGCATTAAATTGAACTTTATGTGTAGTTAGGGTTTGAGCATTTTGAAAAAATAGGAGAAAAATTTGAGAATTGGCCAAATGATGAAGTTAACCTTATTTGAGTTGAGTAATGGTCAATTGTGACCATTTGTGGCGTCTATGAATTGTTGGAACCAAGTTCAAATTCAGATTGGTGAGAGTCAATCTGCAGGCAGCTTGACCTAGGTCCCTTTCAGGGACTAAAACTAAAAATTTACTAACCCAATTGGTGTGAGGCCAATTGGGAATGAAACTACACACAAAATGGCACATTTTTCATCCAGGAATCATGCCTAAAAAGTGACCATAACTTAATGAATAATTAGGCCAAATCCAGAATTGGGCAAACTGACCTATACAAAAATGACCAAATGAACAATAGTTATGTAAATGACCATAACTTGGTCTAGGAATGTCCAAATGACCTGAATTTTATATCGACAGAAAGCAAGAACATAGTCCTACAAGTTTCATGAAGAAAAAAAACCCAAATTTTGGACATAACCTATTTGAAAATCCACCTACAGTCAACCCACAAAAATTGCCAAAATCTAGAATTTGCCCATAATTCTGGGTAACACCAAATCTAGCCAGCCATGTTCAAATGGCCAAACTAGGGCTACAAAACTCTAAATGGAGTGATTCAAAAAGGGGAATAAATTTAAGATAACAAGGAATAACTTCTATGAAAAAAACTTAGCCAAATTACCACAGCAACTTGACCAATGGAATAGTGCAAAACAGGGCACCAAATCTGAAATTTTCGAAGTTTCACCTAAGAAACTTAAAGTTTGAGGAAACAATCAAAACCAACAAGTTAGGCAACCAAAATGTGGTAGGTGGGTGAAATTAAAATTCCCATACCTATTAAGTATTAGAAAGTCAACAATTTGACTTGAATAGTGTCATAAATAGATTTGAAATTATTTTTGGATTTATGATAAATTATGATACTGAAACACTGTGAAATTGTGTGTTTCAGTTGAAAAGAATACCGGGAAAAAACCTGAAGCATTGAGTCAAGGCTAATAGGCGACTCGTATAAGGTTTGTGCACAACATAGAAATTTTTGTAAATTTTCTTTTGCAAATTGTTTTGAATAAATTGTGATATTAAATTGTGACTTAATTATATTAAAATGTTTATTATGCTTTTGACTTAAATTGTTGAAAGTTTACTTGTATGTGTTTGAAATGGCAATAAATGTTTGATAAATTAATAAGATAGTTTTAAAACCACAGTGTCATGACCATATATTTGAATGCCTCACTAGCATGACTAGTAGGAGAAATTAGTTTCAAATTTTGATTCCTTCTCTGGTTAAAGTGTTGAGTTGTGTGCAAGTAGAAGAAGAAATTTGAATGGGTACCCATATATTTGAGCTACTAGCCTTGTGATTTCTTATAAGCCTCCGGCTATTCAGATGAATATTATTTCAAATGGCATGATTTAACTATGTGTTTTTATGAAATTGGTTTTGAGACTTCCTAAATGAAAGTGTTTGGACTAAAAATTTATAAATCATGTTTTGTATCTGTTTTTCATGTTTAGTTCAATATTTGAATAAATTTGATTTGATTTATGCATTAATGCTATTTTAGTATGTTGTGCACCACTGAGTCGTAGTACTCAGCGATGGCTGTTATTGCTATCGCAGATATAGAGACTAGAGGAGCAGCAGAGTGAGCTGTTGAGGATCTTGGAGCCACATCCCTAAAGTTTTATCAGGTATATTTTATACCCTGATTGTAATATTAAGTTTGATGTATGTAAATATATGTACATGTAATAACTGATCATGAGCAGTTGTATAGAGTTTGTAATAAAATTAGTTTGGATTTTCTAATGTAAATTTTGATCGATGAATGTAAATTATTTTTGCTTTAATGAAAAATGAATGGAATTATTGAGTGTTATTTTTTTTTATGACAATTGTTTTGTGAAATGATGTTGAATTGTGTTGAGGTAGTAGTTGAGATTGATGAAAAAGAATTATTGGAAGTGTTTTTACAGGTATTTGAAGTACTATTTTTCCCAAAATATAGACGGCACTCTGCCAAAATTTTTTCAAAAATTTGTGTAAAAATAAAATGGACAAAAAAATTAAACTAGTTTTTAAACTACTATTAAATGTAAGAAAATGCTCACCACTTCTAAAAAGTAAGAAAATGGTTTTAAAATCCCTTGTAGGATACTTAATGAGTTATCAGTAGGTGAAGTTCAGTAGTTCATTGGGTATTCTACGGGATCATGTTATGCCTTACAGAGGGGTAAGGTGTGACAAGTTATCTTGTATATAGGTGGTTTGAGTTTGATACTGTTTTCATACTTGTACTGTGTATGGGTATATGGGCATGTGTTGGCTCCTACTAGTTATATATGGAGGTAGGTGTTGATCAAGATGGAATCTGTTACCCTAAGTAAATAGGGATAAAATCCTATATTCATTGAATTGTTCTTGATGTTTTAAATTCCTAGCCAGGACAGATAGATTTAATCAGAAAAGAGTTTCTAATGAGAAAATCTTTTTAATCAAGAATTGGAATTAAAAGAGAACATAATACTCATAGCAAATAGAGTTTGACATAAACCATGACTCCAACTCGAATTGGATTTTGTAACAGAGAGATTCTAGTGCATGGTAACATATGATTAAAGGTTCATTTAAGGTATTCCTTATTACTAATTGAGTGGCCATGGCATGCCATGCTAGGTGTTAACCATGATATATGAAGTGCTTAAAATGATTTAGAGAAATCATTTATGGTAAGAAAGAGTTCTGATGATATTAAGAGTTAATATCATATCTCATTGCTAATTAGTGATGAGCCTAGTGAGTCACACACATACACAAGTAATCACTAAGTTAAATGTCATTTAATTAATTAGTTAAAGAGATTAATTGATTAATTAAATAGGTTTAGTTTGCAATTAGATTGCAAAGTCCCTGGCATTGCTTGAAACCAAATCTAGGCTATTGGATGTATAATATAAGTTAAATTTATATTTAAAGTGTCTAAATATGAATTTAATTATGAGAAATCAATTAATAGAGATTAATTAATTTATTTATATTTGATATAAATTGATTAAAAGAGGAGAAATAATTATTTTGGGTTGAGAACTCAAAATTACAACACAAGGATAATTTGGTCATTTCACAGGATGACATGTGGCACCATAAGATGGTGACACATGGCACTATATAAGCTTGGCATTTGTCTTCCAATCATGTAAGATGATCAAAGTCAAGATTAAACCTAGCTTTGACACTTGACTTGATGTGATTGAGTCAATTAGAATTAAGGTGCAATCAGAAGATGACATGTGGCAAGGTTTTTAAATGATGACCTAATTATATAATGTGATGTTATGAAAGAATGAACCATATTTTGATTTTATCAAAGAGGTGCCACCACCCTTGAATTCTTCTTCCTCTATTCTTCTTCATCTCTCATCAATTCAAAGAGAATTGCCCATACTCTCTTGAATTAAAATTGCTAGAAATCGTTTCTAGTGTCCTGCATACAACTACAACCTCTGTAAAGGAAAATCCCTATTTTCTAATTGGTTGGCAAGGCTTTAGAAGCTGTTCAAGGGGCTGCCACTGGTGATCTTGTTGTGGACTATCTAAAGGGACAACATTTGGGGTCCTAGGTGCTTCCCAAAGGTACCAAACACATCTACGGTGCATCAAAAGGTTAGTGCACTTGCTTGAATTAATCTAGGGTTCTAATGAATTAATGTGCTAATTCTAAAATCTTAAATAGCAAATGTAGATCCAAATACATATTAAAAGTGTTTTAATATGCTATTGAACATTGAAATCAATAGGTAAATAATGAATCTTGCATGATGTATGAGACCCTAGAAGAAAATTTTTAAATTCAATATTCTAATCTAATAATTTTCATGCTTTCGCTCCTTCAATTGGTGTCAGAGCCACTATATTTGCTGCCATTTAGATTGTTTAATATATGATTTAATTGTGTGATTTGATCATAAGATGATTGATCATTGCTGGTTGGATGTCCATGTGTGGCGGCACACATGGTGGAGTCACCATAGGTGGTGGATTCAAGAGCACCTAAATGGTGCGCATGGTATGGACTTCAATTGTGCAATTGTTGTATGTTTGATGCCCATAATTATGTCTATGTCTAATTAAATTATTTAATTAGAATTATAATCACACAATTAAATTTATTTGAATGTGATTCAAATATGAATTTTTAAATTAGTTTGAATGGGATTCAAATATTAATTTTTAAATTTGTTTGAATGAGATTGAAATCTGAATTTTTAAATTTGGTTAAATGAGATTCAAATCTGAATTTTTAAATTTGTTTGAATGAGATTCAAATCTGAATTTTTAAATTTGTTTTGAATAAGATTGAAATCTGAATTTTTAAATTTGGTTGAATGAGATTCAAATATGAATTTTTTAGTTGAATATTAGATATTCAATTTAATTTTAGTATGTATGTTTTATTTAATTGTTAAATGGTAATATGCATGATGGATGATCATGGACAATAAAAGACCAGTGTGATTGGATTTATTTCTTTTATTTTTCTTTGGGTTGTAAATTAATTAATTTATTTTGGTGGCACGTATTATAAAGGTTGTAATATTTTTGGGTTGTAATTTCATTTATTAGAGGACTTTAAAGTCCAAATTCTTGTAAATTTGCCTTGGTATGCTAAGGATTACTATGTAATTGGATTGCAAGAAGATCAAGGAGGTCAAGAGCATTGGTGGGACCAGTGGGAGGAATTCAAGATCAAGTGTTGATTATGTACTACTTCAGCAACTCTTGTAAAATGAATGAATGAAATGCACCTAGGAATGCCCTGATTCAATTCTTGGTGGCTCAGAATTGAATCCCTTAGAAAGTCCATGATCATACCATATTTATTGTTTATCCATGTATGCATGAGATGTATGAGAATGTATGCAAGTATAAGATATATGCATGCTAATTGGATAATGTGCAAAGTGAGACCATAATAGTAATTAAGCCGACCACAAAATCTTCCAAACAAATGATTAAGTTGGAAATGGTATAATTAAAGTAATTATATCATGAGCCCTCCATTGAGGCAATTATTTTAAGAAATTTTAAATACTTGCATATGATGCAATTAATTTAAGAGATTTTCTTAAGAATAATTATTAAGCATGAGATGTTGTAAATACGTAAATGGTTTGGTGGACAATAATGGATGTGCCTGAGGACATTAAAATTATTTGCATGTTTACTAGCTCAATGGGATCAACTTAACTAATGCAAGATAATTCAATAATGGATGTGCCTGAGATTTTGAGCATTAGGGGCTAGGTAAAAGATTGAACCTCACATGAGATGTGATGGGCAAGGAGTTGCTCACTTATAGTTTATTGTAATTCCAATAATGGATGTGCCTGAGGATGATCAATAAAATTATAGGAATTCAATCACCCAATAGAAATCCATCCAACTAGGATTTCCATTTTCTACTTTGGAAGTGTAGGATTCGCTAAGTTAGTGGGAGGTCTAAGTTGATTAAAAGACCATAATCATTTTGGTTAAATACATGATACATTTACTAATTAATTTGGTTATTTTCTGCAGTTAATTTTCTGATAATAATGAGCACACCACAACCACCGCTATCCAATATCCTTGCGAGCATACTTGATCACAATAGGTTGACAGGACCTAATCTTTCTGATTGGCTAAGAAATTTGAAACTTGTCCTGAACCTTGAACATATAGGATATGTTCTAGACTCACAGGTTCCTGGTCCCTTACCTCCAGAGGCAACTCAAGAGGAACATGAAACTTTGGACAAGTGGAAGGAGCATGATATGAGAGCTAAGTGTTACATGCTGGCTTCTATGAGTAATGAGTTACAAAAGTAACATAAGAACATGCAATATGCAAGTGAGATCCTCCTTCACCAACAAGAATTGTATGGTGAACATAGCAGGAATGCCAAGTATGAGATATCTAGGCAGCTATTTCGCATGACGATGTCTGAGGGACAAAATATTAGGGATCATGTCCATAAGATGATTTGACTTATTGAGCAGCTGGAACATCTTAACTTTAACATGGATTTCTAACTGTAAACGGATTTGATCCTTCAGTCCCTTCCTGAGTCATTTGGGAATTTTGTGATAAATTTCCATATGACTAAGCAGGAATACACGTTGGCTTGTCTACTTAACATGCTAGTTATTGCCCAAAAGAATATGCCGGGCAATAAAGGAAAAGAGGTAGCTTTGATTGCATCTTCTTCTACTGGAAAGTCCAACAAGAAGAAGGGCAATAAGAAAAAGAAACCTCAAATTCCTGGTCCTTCCAATAAGATAGCTAAACATAAAGGGAATACCAAAGCTGATGCAGGCAAAGGAAAGTGTTTTCTGTCACACCCTACGCCTCCGTAAGATGTAACATGATCTCATAGTATACCTAATGAATTACCAAACTTCGTCTACTGATAACCCATTAAATACACTACAAGGGATTTTAAACATTTCCTTATTTCTTTTTACAGTGGTAAGCACTTTTGACGAGTGTTAAAATTTTTTTAATCGAAGTTAAATCACGTATTAGGTCTGAAATAGCCACAAATTTTATAAAAATTTTGGTAGAGTGTCGTCTGTATTTGGAGCAAAACAGTTCTTCAAAAACCTGTAAAAAGCACTTTCAATATATTTGTTCAATCCCAAACTCCAATATGGCTCAATTCAAATCAATGTCCTTAACACAGTTCAAACTCAATTCAATATCATTTTCAGTAATTCCAACGATAAAGTGCAAAATAAATGAGTATTTCAAAAGCAGAAATAAGAGAATTGTAATACAACATTTTGACAAGCCAAAATAATTTACAACTTTATTTTATAACTGCTCAAGACCAAGTACAATATATACATATAGTTTACATACATTACAATAATATTTACAAGGAAGTGGTATACTCAATATGCCTGGTAAAATCTCAAAGCGAAGTCACAAGCAGCCTACTCTGCTGCTTTATCTATCTGTCTACCTGCGACAGCAATGAAAAAGCTATCGCTGAGTAAAATTTACTCTGTGGTGCACAATAACAATTTAAAATGCGGTATATAGAACTTTTATTGACAATTTACAATTCAAATAATTCACAATTTCATATCACAATTTTCAAAACTCATATAACACAATTTGATCAAATAATTGAATAACACAATATTGCCAATCAATAACATAACTTAGGTTATGACACAAATTTTTCGAAAATGTCATGTTGTACACCACGACAAGGCATACTTACCCACTAATCGAAATTAATGAGGGAGGTGGCTAGCTAGCTAATGAGTACTTATCCAAACTCACCTCAAACTGGTAAGCCAGAGAGGGAGGAAAATGATCAAATATCAAACTCAACCCCACAAGTGGAGGAGGAACAGAGTAAGGGACTGCCATGCCAAGTGTGAATCAAAAATAATTTCAAACCATATTATTTAAATATTTCATGCAAAACATAATCAATTTCCAAAGTCAATTTTCTATTCACAAAGTGGCAACACAGTAGTTATCAAAACCCATAATTAACACAATGCATACTAATCAAGCTTTCACTGGGAAAACGATAATTTAAAGTTATTGTGCACAAACACAATTTAAAACTATAATGTTCAATTGTAATTCAGGCAACAATCAAACAAACCTCTTTTTCAAATTTCCATTTCTAAAATAGGCAATAAACTTTTCTCAAATAAAATTTTCCAAGTCATAAACTCACAACTCATTTCTCCAAATAAATTTTCTAGTAAAAGCAGTGAATATAAAAAGTATTATGCAAAGACTTGATTTGAGTCACCTCTAGGCTTTGACTCAATGTCTCTTATGCTTCTCAATATCCTTTTCAACTAAAAAACACAATTTAAAGTGTTTTAGTACTCATTTAAATTGTTTCTAATCATAAGGTTCCATAATTAAATCTTATTGATACTATTCCTTTCATTGGTCAATCTATAATACTGACCTTTAATGCACACTAGGTGAATTAATTTTAATGTTACCAATATGTCACATTTTATAGTCCTCAAGTGTTGGTGTATGTTACCAATTTCATTTTCAAGTGTATTGCATTTTATTGCAATTTATCGAATACGCTGTTTTGACCTAGCCGGATGACCTAGTTCCCTCAGTTTCTAAGTTCTAGTCAGAATTACAAACTTGTAGGTCTATGTCTTATTAAACTTTTCCCACAAATTTTAGGTCATTTGCAGTTTACTAAACCAAGTTATGGTCATTTTACAAATGCTGGACAGGTTGCACTAAAATGGCAAACTTAGGTCATTTTTAGGTCATTTCTGATTCTGGCAGTTTTTATACCCGAACTTGTGTAAGCATTTTGACTTGCTTATGGTCATTTCTGGATTTTGTGATCTCTACAAAAGATGTATCCCTATGTCTAAGCTTTCCAACCATATAAAGTTCAGGTCATTTGGACCTGTTTTGAGTGAGTTATGACCAAAATACTGACTGCTGTTCAAATGGTCAATTTTCAGGTTTGAAATGTTACCAATCCGGATTTGGTCAGTTTTAGTGTCACTTTCTGGACAGAATTTAGTTAGGCTTCCAACATAAAAGTTGGCACATTTTGTGCCTAGTTTCACCTCCAATTGGTCTCATACCAATTGGAGTCACACACTTAGGGTTATAGGCTCATTTGCATACTGTCCTTTACATGTCTCTCAAACACTAATCCAAATACACATTAACCTTGTTATAAGTCCACTTCTCTACCAAATTCTGAATTGGTACTAAACCATAACCACTCAACACATCACATTTAGGTCAACTTGGGCAAAATATAAAAATTCACAATAAATCAATTACAACTCAGAATTTCAAAGTCCATTTTCAACAATACATACACATGAATACCTCTCATTAACACATCTAATTTTCCACCAATAATTACATACACATTCTGCCATCCTTGGTACCATAATTCACTAAACTATTTAATGAATTTAAACACTCTACCATGCATCACAAGGCTGCCCAATTGCTCATATACATCAAGCTTCTCAATTTCAATACATAATCTCACTTTACATTCATAATTTGCACATATACATAGAAATCAAGCTCTTACACATTTAATCACTCTAATTAACCTCATTACACATCAAATACAAGTGAAAACACATCAACATTCTTCAACAATCATGGCTGCCAAAATGGAACATCCCCATAACTCATCAAATCCTTCAATTTCTTCAACAAATCAATTCATCTCAACACTAACACAAACTTTAGTTAAACAAGGGAAGAAAATGGGCACTTACCTCAACTTGTGCTTCACAAATCCATGGAATTTCCTCTCCTTTTTACTGTCTTTGTGTTGCCTATGGTGTGTAGACAAGATTTAGTGAAGACACTTAGGGAGAAAGTGACTTGATCATGGAGAGAGAGAGAGCTCCATGAAGGTGTGGCAATGGAGTTCTCATGGAAGATGAATTCGGGCAAAGTGAATTTGTGAGAAAAAAGATGATGTTGAGCTATCCACTAAGGCCTTATATATGGCCACTTAATACATAGTTAGTGGAGCACTTAATACATAGTTAGTGGAGCACTAAGTTAGCTTATTGATTAATTAATTTCCAATTTCCTTCATTTGCAATTATGACACAATTCTTTCACTATTTACATTATATACCCAATTCTTATTTTTCATGACATTTTCAAAGTTTAATATCACTTATTTTTAATGGAAATTTAGGTTAAAAGCCAACTCTATGTGTGGAATGACCAAAATGCCCCTCTTCGGGTTGTATTTCCAATTTTTCAGTAACACCAAATTTTTATCGATTTCTTGAATTTTTTGTTTTTCTTTGGACTAAATATTTAATTTTCTTTGATATTTCTAATGTCAATTATACTTCATTAAGTCTTTAATTATGTCTCGAAACTTAATTCCGAGGGTTCCCCGCGGTCCTAGGGTCGGCTATTGCTTGCGTCGTAACTTCCCCATGCAATCACCCATCGCTATGGTGCTGGCTCATTTAACTTCTTTTATTTTTCCTTAATTTTTCTTGAATTTTCTTTTTATTTATTTCATCATTTCATGTCTACTCACTAATATTTAAGTATAGTTCCAGGCATTCTAGCTGTCCGGACAGACACTAGTCACCAGAACAGTAGAACGCACTATCGAATATAGGGGTGTTACATTTTCATTACTAGAAGGATGGGCACTGGAAAAAGGAACTGCCTAGAGTATAGCAAGTAGTAGCAACTTGCAGTAATGAGATGTTAAACTCCGGGTTGGCAATGGCTCAATTGTTGAAGCTTTAGCCATAAGATCTAAATCTTTATATATGTGTGGACATGTTTTGTATTTAAATAAGGTTTTGCATATACCTTATACTTTTAAGAACATCATTTCCATATCTAGTTTGACTAGAGATGGTTATGAATTTATGTTCATAAATGATGTTTGTAATATTTATTTTGGAAATAAATATGTTGGTTCGAGTTATATGCATGATGGATTTTATTATTTAGTTAATAATGTTAAATACAAATCTAATGCAAGCAATCTAAAAAATGCAATGCCATGGTGAAAATCAAATTAAGTTCAAAATATATTTGGCACTTAAGATTAGATCATGTTGCAGAAGATAGCATTACAAAACTGGAGAAAATGGGGATTTATTCTTATTAGGTTCTGAGCCTACTATAACTTGTGAATCTTGCCTTCAGGACAAAATGACTAGATCACCCTTTGTTGGACAAGGACTAAGAGCTGAAAATATTTTGGAGCTAATACATAGTAATGTATGTGGTCTATTTAGAGAAATGGCTAGAGGCGATTTTCATTATTTTATTACCTTTACTGATGACAATTCAAGGTTTGGGTATTTGTATTTGATGAAATACAAACATGAATCCTTTGAAAAGATCAAAGAATTTAAATCTCAATTAGAAAATCAAACAAGAAAAAGTATTAAAGCTCTTTAATCAGATTGTGAAGGTGAATACTTGAGTACTGAATCTGATGAATACTTGAAAAAGCATGGCATTGTTTCCTAGCTGACTCCTCTAGTAACGCCACAGTTGAATGGTGTATCTGAAAGGAGAAATCATACCCTATTAGATATGATACGTAGTATGATGAGCCATACTGATATGCCAATCTCCTTTTGGGAATTTGCATTAGAATCAGCTTTGCATATTTAGAATAGGATTCCATCAAAATTAGTATCTTCCACACCTTATGAGATATGACATGGAAGAAAACCAAGTCTTAAGCATGTTAAGATTTGGGGTTGTCTAGCATATATCAAAAAGCTGAACACTGATAAATTGAAAGCCAGATCAGAAAAAAGGTCGATTTGTTGGATATCCAAAAGAGAGTTTTTGATATTATTTTATTTGCCTACATCACAAAAGGTTATGGTAAGTAGAGATGCCACATTTCTTGAACAATAATGTGTTCAAGAAGGAGGCAAAGGAAGGCACATAGAGTTAGAATTGGAGAATTCTGATCAGCTAATAGATCAGATGGATATGGATCCATTGTAACACCCTCACTGTAGCAATTCCGTGCATTCTACTGTTTCAGTAACCGGTGTCGGTCCGGACAGCTAAAACGTCTAGAAAAATATTTAAACTAAAGTGAGGAACCATAATTAACTCAAATATTAATAAGAAAAATTTAGGAAAAATTTTAGAAATAAAATACAATCAAGTTAGATGAGCCAGTGCCCTAGCGATGGGTAACCTAGTGGGAAGTTGCGGTTCTCGCAACTAGGAGCCCTAAACCCAGAGGAAAATTTATAAAATAATTTTTGAGACTCCAGAGAAGAGTCATCGAGGTTTCTATGGCATTAGAATGCCAAGAAAATGCTTAGAAAAATTTTTCAATTGGTACAGACAATTTTAGTCTGTTAAGCCAAACGGAGGGCATTTTGGTCATTTCGTTTTCAGAGATGATTTTTGCCCGACTTGTCCAGTTAAGTAAATAATTATTATAACATAAAATGTGAATAAATATTGCTAAAAATTAAATTGAAAATGAGTAGAGAAGAAAAGAAAAGAAAATGAGAAAAATGTCAATTATGACATCACCATGAGGTTATTAAAAGTGCTTCCACTAATTACATTTGAATAAGCTATTAAAAACCAATTAAAAAGAGGTACAATGATGTAAAAATTAACAAAAAAAATTTGCTTTCTTCCCCAACCAAACCAGCCGAAAACCCACTTCCCACCCCAACCTCCATGGAAGCTTCATGTAAGCTTGACACAACCCACCAAATCACCTTGAACCCATTACCTTGCTTCACTAAAAAGTGATCTTGTAACTTGGAAAACCTCTAGCCAGCAAAAAGAAGAAAGAAGAAGGAAGTTTTGAAGACTTGAAAAAGTTACCAAAAGAGGTTAGTATCCAATCTCCTATCCCTTTGATTTAATTCATGTTTATTGGCATGAAATAAGTAGAAAATGTAAGAAAAACAAAATAAAACTTATGTGTGTCCATACCTATAATTTCGACAGCTTAGGGGTAGTTAGGGTTTGATGAAATTACTTAAAACAAAGTGTTTATGAGTTGCCCATAGCATGAGATGAGTGCTTGAACATGTAAGAGTAAGTGAAATACAAGTGTGATGCATGAATGAACCTTCAAAATGTGGACACTTAAACAACATTAGGGTTTGCTAATGTAAGGATATGTTAACATTGTAATGGTCAATTAGTGACCATTTGAATGTGTGTGAGGAGGAATTGAAGTGAGTAAGGATGTTGGAGTTGAACTTAGGAGGAAGTGGAGAGTCATGCTCCACCTGCAGCAGCTGAGACTAGGGGTAGGGGAGAACCTATTCCACCAGCTCCAACATAGCCTGCTCAGCCTCCACAAGCCATGTTCCAGCAAATGGCCGAGTTTTTCAGACAAATGGCTGGGGTAATGCCATCATCACCACCACCTCCATAGCAAAAATCACATCTAGAAAGATTAAGAAAATTTAGAGCAATAGATTTCTTTGGCAAGAGAGAAGATGATTCTGTTACAGCCAAAAACTGGTTGAATAGAACAGGAAGGGTTTTAAAACAACTCCACTGCACTCCAGATCAAAATCTAGAAGCTGTTGTATCTCTGCTGCAAGATGATGCCTACCAATGGTGGGATACAATGTCTAGTGAAGTGCAGTTAAAACTAATAACCTGGGACTTCTTCCTCTCAGAGTTCAAAAAGAAGTATGTGGGTAGTGTATACCTAGAAGAGAGAATAAGAGAATTTATCAACCTAAGATAGAGACTGCTGACAGTGGCAGAGTATGAAAAAGAATTTGTCAGACTAAGCTGCTATGGAAGGGAGATAGTCCCTAATGAGGCCGAGAGATGTAAAAGATTTGAAAATGTGTTAAATGACAACATAAAGATAATGATCACTGCCTTGGGAATCACAGACTTCATCAAGTTAGTGGAAGTTGTATTAAAAGTTGAGAAAGTTAGAATAAGTGAGCAGACTAGAAGAGAGAGACAGTAGAAGAGGGGCACGGGTCAGTCTAACTCATCTCCTACACCAGGAAAGAAGTTCAATGGTCCACCTGCACAGAGTTCAGGTCAACCTCAAGGTCAGGGTCAGTCCCAGGGGCCCACGCCACAGTTTACACCTAGGAGAGGCCAGTCCACACCATTAGTGGGTAGCTCTCTAGGGACGGTGTTTAGGGGACTAGGCCCAACATCTTTTGCATGTCCGTATTGTTTGAAGTGACACAAGGGGGAGTGTTGGAGAGTGATGGGTGCCTGCTTAAGGTGTGGGTCGATAGAACATCAGTTAAGGAATTGTCCATGCAGAACTGCTGCAGCTGCTCCAACACAAGTAGACAAACCTGCTCTTGCACCTCAAAGGTGTAGGAAATCTGGTAAATCTGAGGCAGTGGGACCATCACAGAGACCGGCATCTGAGCTGGCAAAGAGGCCAGAGGCCAGAGCATCTGCCAGAGCCTATGCCATAAGAGCTCAGGAGGAGCAAGATGCCCTGGAAGTCATTAGGGGTATGTTCTCCCTCTACAATATATCTATGCATGCATTGGTGGATCCAAGATCCACTCATTCATACATCTGCATCAACCTACCCATAGGGGAGAGTGACCAAGACATTCTGGTCACTAATCCATTGGGCCATGATGTAGTGGTGAACAAAGTGTACAAGGGTTGCTCATTAAGGATTCAGGGGTATGAATTCTTAGCAGACTTGATTAAGTTGCCTTTCCATGAATTTAACGTGATTTTGGGAATCGACAGGTTGTCACATAATCAGGCAATGGTTGATTGTAAATTGAAGAGGATTTCCTTGAAAACTCCTGAAGGTAATGAGATCACAGTTGTGGGGGAAAGGACAAATTTCTTGTCCAATGTTATCTCAGCCACAGTTGCAAGAAAACTAATGAGAAAAGGCTGTGAAGCCTACTTAGCACATGTGGTGGACACTAGGCAGGCTAAGCCAGATCTGTGTGACATACCCACAGTAAGAGACTTCTCAAATGTGTTCCCTAAAGAATTTCCTAGCTTTCCACCAGAAAGGGAAGTCAAATTTGCTATTGAGATACTGCAGAGTACAGCACCAATCTCTATTGCTCCTTATAGGATGGCACTTACTGAGTTAAAGGAGCTGAAAATCCAATTATAGGAGTTACTGGATAAGGTGTTCATACGCCCCAGTGTGTCACCATGGGGAGCTCCAGTGCTGTTTGTAAAGAAGAAGGATGGGACTTTGAGGTTATGCATCGATTACCGGTAATTGAATAAAGTGACAGTGAAAAACAAGTATCTATTGCCTAGAATTGATGATCTGTTTGATTAGTTGAAGGGAGTAGGAGTATTTTCCAAAATTTATCTCAGATTAGGGTATCATCAGTTGAGGGTGAAGGATGCAGATGTGACAAAGACTGCATTCAGGACCGGGTATGGGCATTATGAGTTCTTGATAATGCCCTTTAGCCTAACAAATGCACCGGCAGCATTCATGGACCTTATGAACCATATCTTCCATCCATACCTAGATCGGTTCGTAGTGATCTTTATTGATGATATTTTGGTATATTCGAAGACCAGGGAAGAACATGATGAGCATTTGAGGATTGTTCTACAAACCCTAAGAGAAAAGAAGCTGTATGCTAAGTTGTTCAAGTGTGACTTCTAGTTAAATGAGATTGCATTCCTTAGACACATAGTGTCAGCCGATGGGATTAGGGTGGATCCCAAGAAAATAGAAGCAGTGATGGAATGGAAGCCTTACAGAAATACAACTAGGGTCAGAAGTTTCTTAGGGCTAGTTGGGTATTACAAAAGATTTGTGAAGGGATTTTCTTTAATAACTACTCCCATGACCAAGTTGTTACACAAGAATGTTAGATTTGGCTGGAATGACAAGTGTCAGGGTAGTTTTGAGAAGTTGAAGGCTATATTAACAGAGGCACCAGTGTTAACACAGCTAGTGTCAGGAAAGGACTTTGTGGTCTACAGTGATGCCTCTCATAATGGGTTAGGGTGTGTATTAATGCTAGAAGGAAAGGTGGTCGCTTATGCTTCCAGGCAGCTAAGGCCACATGAACAGAACTACCCTACCCATGATCTAGAACTTGCAGCAATTATCTTTGCACTGAAGATATGGAGGCACTACTTGTATAGTGAAAAGTGCTACATTTACACAGACCACAAAAGTCTAAAATACTTGCTAACCCAGAAGGAGCTCAACCTCAGACAGAGGCGATGGATTGAGTTTTTGAAGGACTATGATTGTGTGATTGACTACCATCCTGGGAAGGCAAATGTAGTTGCTGATGCTTTGGGCAGAAAATCCATCACAGCTTTGAGATCATTGAATGCCCGTCTATCCTTGGCTGGAGATGGAGCTATTTTGGCTGAGTTGCAAGTAAGGCCAAAACTGCTACAGCAGATTTTAGATGGGCAGAAGGTAGATAAGAAGTTAATGACTACTGTGAGTAAAATCTCAGAAGGGAAAGCAACTGACTATGAGCTGAAAGCAGATGGGTGTCAGTACTACAAAGGAAGAGTATGTGTACCAGATGATGGGGAATCGAAAGCCAGTATTCTGAAAGAGGCACACACCAGTGTTTATGCTATGCACCCAGGAAGCACAAAAATGTATCATGACTTGAAGCTTCATTATTGGTGGCCTGGTATGAAGAAGGACATAGCTGACTATGTGACTAAATGCTTGACATGTCAGTAAGCCAAGGTAGAACATCAAGTTCCATCGAGTTTGCTATAGCCTATACGCATACCTGAATGGAAATGGGATCGGGTCACTATGGATTTTGTAAGTGGTCTACCTCTCACCCAGAAGAAGCATGATGCAGTATGGGTGATAGTAGATAAATTGACGAAGTCAGCACACTTTCTGCCAGTTAGGACTGACTACTCACTAGAGAAGCTAGCAGAATTGTATATCAGTGAGATAGTTAGACTGCATGGAAACCCACTCTCCATCATATCTGATCAAAACCCAAGGTTTACATATATATTTTGGAAGAAGTTGCATGAATCCTTAGGTACACAACTCCACTTCAGCGCAGTTTTCCATCCTTAGAAGGATAGGCAATCAGAAAGAGTAATCCAGGTAAATAATTGAAACCAATTGAACTAATACAAATATTGAACTGAAATGATAATAATAACATGAAATATATGTCAGGTCCTTGAGGATATGCTGAAGTGTTGTGTCATTGAGTTTGAGGGAAATTGAGATAGATACCTCCTACTAGCAGAATTTACATACAACAATAGCTACCAAGCTAGCATCCAAATGGCCCCGTATGAAGCACTGTATGGGAGGAAATGTAAAAATCCAGTGTGTTGGACTGAATTAGGGGAAGATAAACCGGTAGGGCTAGGCCTAGTGAAACAGACTGAGGAGAAGGTAAAGCTAATCAAAGCCAATCTAAAGGTTGCCTCAGACAGACAAAAATCCTATGCCGACCTAAAGAGAAAAGAAATAGAATATGCAGTTGGCGACAAAGTGTTCCTCAAGGTGTCACCGTGGAAGAAGGTACTAAGGTTTGGAAGAAAAAGTAAGTTGAGCCCTAGGTTCATTGGCCCATATAAAGCCATTAAACGTGTGGGTTCAGTGGCCTACAAGCTAACTTTACTACCAAAGCTGGACAAGATTCATAATGTATTCCACGTATCTATGCTAAGAAGATACCGCTCAGATCCTTCACATGTCATCTCCATGGAAGAAATTGAAGTACAGTTGGATTTGACATATGAAAAAGAACCCATACGGATCCTAGCTCAGGAAATAAAAGAGTTAAGGAGTAAGCAAATTCCACTGGTGAAAGTGCTTTGGAGGCACCACAACACCGAGGAGGCAACTTGGGAAAGTGAAGAGATGATGAGGCAACACTTTTCTCAACTGTTTGCATCGGGTAAATTTCAAGGAAAAAATTTTTATTAGAGGATAAGAGTTGTAACACCCTCACTTTAGCAATTCCGTGCATTCTACTGTTCCGGTGACCGGTGTCGGTCCGGACAGCTAGAACATCTGGAAAAATATTTAAACTATAATGAGGAACCATAATTAACTCAAATATTAATAAGAAAAATTTAGGAAAAATTTTAGAAATAAAATACAACTAAGTTAAATGAGCCAGTGCCCTAGCGATGGATAACCCAGTGGGAAGTTACGGTTCTCGCAACTAGGAGCCCTAAACCTAGAGGAAAATTTATAAAATAATTTTTGGGACTCCAGAGAAGAGTCATTGAGGTTTCTATGACATTAGAATGCCAAGAAAATGCTTAGAAAAATTTTTCAATCGATACAAACAATTTTAGTCTGTTAAGCCAAACAGAGGGCATTTTGGTCATTTCATCTTCAGAGATGATTTTTGGCCGACTTGTCCAATTAATTAAATAATTATTTTGACATAAAATGTGAATAAATATTGCTAAAAATTAAATTGAAAATGAGTAGAGAAGAAAAGAAAAGAAAATGAGAAAAATATCAATTATGACATCACTATGAGTTCATTAAAAGTGCTCCCACCAATTACATTTGAACAAGCTATTAAAAACCAATTAAAAAGAGGTAAAATGAGGTAAAAATTAACTAAACACAATCTGCTTTCTTCCCCAACTAAACGAGCCGAAAACCCACTTCCCACCCCAACCTCCATGGAAGCTTCATGTAAGCTTGACACAACCCACCAAATCACCTTGAACCCACTACCTTGCTTCACTAAAAAGTAATCTTGTAACTTAAACAACCTTTAGCCAGCAAAAAGAAGAAGGAAGAAGGAAGTTTTGGAGACTTGGAAAAGTTAGCAAAAGAGGTTAGTGTCCAATCTCCTACCCCTTTGATTTAATTCATGTTTATTGGCATGAAATAAGTAGAAAATGTAAGAAAAACAAAATAAAACTTATGTGTGTCCATCCCTATAATTTTAGCAGCTTAGGGCTAATTAGGGTTTGATGAAATTACTTGAAACAAAGTGTTTATGAGCTGCCCATAGCATGAGATGAGTGCTTGAATATGTAAGAGTAAGTGAAATGCAAGTGTGATGCATGAATGAACCTTGAAAATGTGAACATTTGAACAACATTAGGGTTTGCTCATGTAATGGTATGTTAACATTGTAATGGTCAATTAGTGACCATTTGAATGTGTGTGAGGAGGAATTGAAGTGAGTAAGAATGTTGGAGTTAAACTTAGGCATGCTGCCCTTGGTGACCTGTAAGACTGGTTGTGAGTCCAGCAGGTTTGGGCAGCCATAAATGGAGTTGTATAGGTTCAATTTGTGCAAGGCCAATTGAAAATGAAACTAGACACATAATGACACAACTTTGGTGAAGAAACCCTACCCAGAAAGCCAAACCAAGTTGACCTAAAAATTGCCCTAATCCGGGTGACTTACATTCTGCCTGGGCAAAATGACCAAATAAACAGTGTTCATTCATTTGGTCATAACTCAGTGTAGAAAGGTCCAATTGACCTGAAATTTACCAGCAGCAAGCTAAGACATAGCTTTACAACTTTCATGAAGAAAACAAACCCAAATTTTGACCATAACATGTCCAAAAACTGACCTATAGTCAGTGTACAAAACCTGCAGAATTGGTTCTGCCCAGAAAAATCTGGAAAATTGTAATCCGGCCAGTTATGGTATTTAGGCCATAACATGAGACACGAAACTCCAAATGGAGTGATTCAAAAAAAAATGTAACTAGACACAATAAGGAACAGCTTTCATAAAGACAATTTTGTCAAATTCCTACTATTCAATTGACCAATGGAACAGTAAACTTAGTGCTTGAAATCTGAAAATTGTGAATAACTAACATTAAGCTTTGAAATGGTATTGGCAATCAATAATAACAACTTTAGAATACAAAATGTGGTATGTTGGGGATATTAGAACCAATGTACCTATTGTCTATAAAAAAGTCAATATTTTCGTTGACTAATGAAATGAATAGTAACAATAAAACTTCAATTTCAAGAATGGTACAACTTAAAAGTGTAACATGCCCTAGTACACCTAGTAAGATTGGTTTGGATAGGTTAGCATGCCAATAGGGTTCAGTTAGTAGTACTGCACATGACATTATGCCATTATGTAATTTTATGGCTTTTAGCCATTCTGATATTATGATGATACTTGACCTTGTGTCTAATATTTATTACAGCTTATCAGTTGTTCTGTTGCACACTGGGAGATACATATGTGACAGATGGTGTGACGGGCCGAGGTACCTGATACCCTGTGCCAGTTTACCCGTTTATCCAGTCCAGTCATCCAGTATAGGTTACTTGGGCAACCAAAAAAGTGAAAAATGATAAATTTAATGAAATAATGAATATAACAAGTACCAAATAAATAAGACTACAAATAATTATCGAAAATTTATCTGCATGAGATATCAATACATTCACTGCATATTTATTTCCTTTTAGTTCTTTTTATTTTATTACTGCAACACTAAACATTATTGCTTAGCATGTTACTTTTTGCCACGCGTAGGTTTTGGAGAAACTGACTGAGAGCCCAGTAGACCACAGACTGGGTGAGGCCGTCCATAGTTCTGCATAGTGTCCGTGTCACCTCACAAACTTCAGTGCATTGGTAGGACACTAGGTCTCATTTTGGTATTTTGTAATTAAACTTTTATTTTCTCATGTATAGTTGAGACTCATGTAATATATTTTGGTATTAATGTAAATATTTGTAATTTGTGTTTATAAATGAAAAATTGAGTATTTATTTATGATTTGTATATGATTATCATGTGAAATGAATGAATGAGAAATAGAAGTACTGTTGAGAAATATTGAGACTTTGTTGATATAATGGAGTTTGGGAATGAGTGAAAATGTATTGGAAGTGTTTTTCACAGGTTCTGAAGAACTGTTTTCTCCATTTTTGGCCGGTACTCTGCCGGATTTTCTATAAAATTTTCGGAACCTCAAATAAATTTATAATTTTAATAAACGACTCAAATGACGTAAATTTGACAAATTGCACTTCATAACCATGAAGAAATAAATTAAGGAAGAATAAAAATAGTTGAAATAAAATATGGTATTTTGGTACACTGTGTGGCTTATTTTACTTGGCCACAATGTAGACAGGTAAGGGGTGTCACATCCATCTAGTCAACCTACACTTATTGATGAAACATCTACAGCTATTCCTCGCACATCAGCCAGGATCTCTCTCCCACTATTGAGATATGGTTTTCTTCATGAAGAAGAACAAGGGTTGTCTACTCATGAAGAAGTAGATCATGGAGATGATCCACTTACATATGAAGAAGCTATATCAGATATAGACTCTTCAAAATGGATTGATGCTATGAAATGCGAAATTGATTCCATGTATAGGAATCAAGTTTGGGATCTTGTTGACCCACCTGAAGGTATCGTACCTATAGGGAATAAATAGGTTTTCAAGAAGAAAATTGGTTCTGATGGAAAGGTAAAGACCTATAAAGCAAGGCTAGTAGTGAAAGGGTTTCGCTAAAGGCAAGGAATCGACTATGAGGAGACTTTCTCGCCTGTTGCCATGCTTAAATCCATTAGGATTCTATTAGCAATAGCTGCATACTATCATTATGAGATTAGGCAGATGAATACCAAAACAACTTTTCTCAATAGATACATTGAAGAAAATATTTTCATTGAACAACCTATGGGTTTTAAAACCCAAGATGGTTCTAAAGTATGCAAGCTAATTCGATCCATTTATTGGTTGAAATAAGCTTCAAGGAGTTGCAACATTCGTTTTGATGAAGCCATTAAGTCATTTGGTTTTATCAAAATGAGGATGAGCCATGTGTATATAAGAAGGTTAGTGATAGTGCTATCACTTTCCTTATCTTATATGCGGATGACATTTTGTTGATGGTTAATGACACAGGTATGTTGACAACTATAAAGGTATAGTTGTCAAATACATTCTCCATGAAAGACTTAGGGGAGGCAAGCTATATTCTTGGAATTTGCATCTATAAAGATAGAGCGAAAAGAATAATTGGTTTATCCCAAAGTCTATACTTGGAAAAGTGTTAAAGAGGTTTAGCATGCTTGATTCCAAGAGAGGATTGTTACCAGTGAAACATGGTATCATCCTTTCTAAAGAGATGTCTCCAAAGACACCTGAAGAAAGAGATAAAATGGCCAGGATTCCATATGCTTTGGCTATTGAAAGTTCGATGTATGCAATGATGTGTACTAGGCCGGATATCGCATATGCTGTTAGTTTGACTAGCAAGTTTCAATCCAATCCAGGTTTAGAACACTGGATAGCTGTCAAGAATATCCTTAAGTACTTGAGAAGAACTAAGAATTTATTCTTGATTTATGGAGGTGGTAACTTGTAATTGGATGGTTATACTGATTCTGATTTCCAATCAGATATCCATGATGGAAAGTCTAGCTCTAGGTTTGTGTTCATTTGTAATGGAGGTGCAGTCAGTTGGAAGAGTTCCAAACAGAGTATGACTGTTGATTCCACTACAGAGGCTGAGTATATTATTGCATCAGATGTTGTAAAAGAGGCTGTTTAGATATAAGGAACCCAGGTCTCACCTGAAATCCAAACACATAAAAAGGCGCTACCACATTATCAGAGAGATAGTTTGGCAAGGCGATGTAGCCATGCAAAAAATAGCATCAGCTGAAAATCCAGCTGATCTATTCACTAAGCCTATGTCACAAGCTCAGTTAGACCGACATTTTGAGAAGATGGGTCTAAGATATTGTAATGAATGGCTTTAGTGCTAGTGGGAGTGTAACATCCTCATTTTCGTAGTCCGTACATTCTACTGTTCTGACAGCTAATGTCTGTCCCGGAAAGTCGGAATGTCTGGAACTACACTTCGGTGATAATGAACAGATATATAATGATGAAATAAATGAGAAGAAAATGCAAGAAAAATCAAAGACAAATGAAAAAGAGAAAATGAAGCTAAGTTAAACGAGCCGGCACCACAGCGATGGGTGACTGCATTGGGAAGGCTGTTGCCGACCCCAGGACCGCTGGGATCCCTCGAAATTAAATTTTAGGATGTAAGTAAAGGTTTATTGAAATGTAATTCACACTAGAAATATTAAAGAAAAATTAATAAATTAGTACAAAGAAAAACAAAAAATCGAGAAACAGACAAAAATTGGTGTTATCGAAAAATCGGGAATATAACCCGAAGTAGGGTATTTTGGTCATTTGACACCTAGGGTTGCCTTTTGACCTCAATGTCCATTAAAAATAAATGATATTACACTTTAGAAATGTCATGAAAAATTAAATTGTGATACAATATGTAAATAGTAAAATAATGGAGCCAAATGAGCAAATAAGGAAATTTTAACTAATTAAACATTAAAATCCAAGTTAGTGCTCCACTAACTCTTAATTTGGGACACTTAAATATTCCTTTGGGATAGCAGAACCATCATCTTCCACCTTGAGAATTAACCAGCAAGAGAAATGGAGTTCACCATGGAAATCACCATGGACGCCCCACATACAACCTCCATGGGTGCATGATTAAGCCACCATTTCTACTTAGTTTCTTCATCAAAGCTTGCACACACACCTTGGGCAGTATGTTGGAAGCAAAAAGAAGAGGATTTGATGAAGTTTTGGTGAAGCTCAAAAAAGGTTAGTGCTAGTTTTTCATCTCATGCTTCATTAAAGTTTGTATTAAGGTTGAGATGAGTTGGATGGTGAAGAAATTTGAAGGATTCGATGAGTTATTGATATATTCAATTTTGGACAGCCATGAAAATTTATTGTAGTTGAGTTTTTCTTACCTATAATAGATGGAAATTAAGGTTGAATAACTTAAATGGAGGAAGGAGTAAGTTAAAATCTAAGTATGTGCATGTAGTGCTTGAATTAAGGGTGTATAATGGAACCTTAATGCTTTGGGAAAACTGCCATGTTTGGCAGCCTATTAAACCATGAATTTGTGTGTGAACATGTAGTTATTAATGAAATATGCTAATGTTAAATTGTGGGCAGCAAGTGTAAGTGATATTGAAGTATGATTATGTTGAAGTGTATGTGTAATATTGACATTGAGATATGTTGAATTTTGGTGGAAGTGAATGTTGAACTTAATGGTGAATTGTGTGCAATGAGCACGTGAATATTCTGCCCAAAAGTGTTGCTGGAATTGTGTACAATATATATATGGAAGTGTTATTGATTGAATATTGAAGTAATGAGGAGGAGAAGGAATATCAAATTGGAAGTGTATGTGCTTTGTGCAGGTTCTGTATTGAAGTCAGTACCTAAATTAGGCCATAAGTGCCAAACTATGAACCCAATTGGTATGAGGCTAATGAGGGGTGAAACTAGACACCAAATAGGCCAACTTTTGTGTAGAAATATTGCCAAAATTCTGCCTAGAAACTGACCTTAAAAATGACCAAATCTGAAATAGTAACCTTGCAACCCATATTTTTGACCATATGAATAGTAGTCCTTGGGATGACCAAAACTCACTCAAAACAAGTCCAATTGACCTGCAATTTTTACTATGATTATTTTAGACATAGATCTACAATTATTATGAAGACACCAAAGCCCAAAAATGGCCAGAACTAAGCTAAATAGCTTGCACAAGTTCAGGTACCAAAACTGCCAGAACTAAAACTGACCAAATTTTGCACTAAAGGTGCAATCTGTCCAGCTTTAGTAAATTAACCATATCTTGGTCTATACAACTTAGAATGACCTGAAATTTTGCCCCGAGTGCAATAAGACATAGAGCTACAATTCTTATGAAGACACCAAAACCTAGAAATGGCCAGAACCAAGTTAAATGGCTTGCACAAGTTCAGGTACCAAAACTGCCAGAACTAAAACTGACCAAATTTTGCACTAAAGGTGCAATCTATCCAGCTTTAGTAAATTGACCATATCTTGGTCTATACAACTTAGAATGACCTGAAATTTTGCCCCGAGTGCAAGAATACATAGAGCTACAATTCTTATGAAGACACCAAAACACAGAAATGGCCAGAACCAAGTCAAATGGCTTGCACAAGTTTGGGTACAAAAACTGCCGAGCCAAACGTGACCTAAAATTGACCAAATTTTGCACTAAAGGTGCAATCTATCCAGCTTTAGTAAATTGACCGTATCTTGGTCTATACAACTTAGAATGACCTGAAATTTTGCCCCGAGTGTAATAAGACATAGAGCTACAATTCTTATGAAGACATCAAAGCCCATAAATAGCCAGAACCAAACCAAATAGCATGCAAAACTTCAGGTACCAAAACTAGCCGAACCAAAAGTGATCTAAAAATGACCTAAGCCTACTATTTTAGTGCATTTTGTCCAGAATTGGTAAATTGACCATATCTTGGTCTACACAACTCAGAATGACCTTAAATTTTGCCCCGCGTGCAATAAGGCATAGGCTTACAATTTTGTAGTTTGGACCGAAACCCAAAAACCGAGGGAACTAGGTCGTCCAGCAAGGTCAAAATAGTACACCGAAATCCAGTAAATTGCAATAAAATGCAATACACTTGGAAATGAAATTGGTAACATATATCAACACTGAAGAGCTATAAAATGTGACATATTGGTAACATTAGAATTGACTCACGTAGAGTGCATCAAGGGTCAACATTATAGGTTGACTAATGAAATGAATTGAAGGGAATAGTACCAAGAGAAATAGAACTTTAAGCTAGACAAATCTAGCACACAAAAATTGAGAAATTGAACAAATTTTACACCAAAGGTGCAATCTGTCCACCTTTAGTAAATTGACCATATCTTGGTCTATACAACTCGGAATGACCTGAAATTTTGCCTCGCATGCAACAAGAGATAGAGCTAAAATTTTGCTTCTTTGACCAGAAGCTAAAACTAAGGGAAATAGGACTTTAAGCTAGATCAATCTAGCATACTAAAATTGCAAATTGGTAATTACATAAAATGATGCTTGAAGTGATTTGGCAATGAATGCCAACTTGTGAAAAGGGTAAATTGCATTATATTGACAACATATTGAATTGTAAATTGTGACATGTTGATGCTAGAATCAACCTATCCATGATGCATAAAAAGGTCAATAATTTTATTGACCAGTGAAAGGCATAAAGATGTATAAACCCTATGAATAAAGAATTAAATATGTAACATTGTAATATGCCCTAATTTGCCTAGTTGACTAGTTTGGATAGGTTGGCATGCCAATAGGATTCTCGGTACATTGCTCAGAAATGACTTTACGTTATACTGTGTTTTATGGCTTATTATGCCATACTATGATTTTAATAGCCTATGGCTATACAGTTTCTGTTATTATACTCGGCTTAATGCCTGATTGATTATATGGCTTTTTAGCCACATTGTTTGCACACCGGGAGATACTTTGTGATCGATGGTGTGATGGCCCGAGGTACTAGGTACCCAATGCTAGTATATTTGTTTATCCAGTCTGGTCAGTGTATAGGCTATATGGGCAGTCATTTAAAACATTATTCAATTCAGGAAGCTAAGTTAAGTTAAGCATAATGAAATTTCAGTACAATTAAATTAAGTATTGAATGAATGAGTAAAAGAAATTAGCAAAAGAAACATAACAAAATACAAATTGCAGAATCGTAGAGACTTGAAATACAATACAGTTAGAATAATTTGTATACTGGGTAGTATTACTGAAAAGTTATAAACTAAGCACTTCCAAAGAGGAACAAACTAGTATATAAGATCGTTGATACTAGAAATACCATACCAAATTAAATTGATTCTTGAGTATCTGAATTATGATTTATTTCTTTCTTTAATTGTATATATTATTTCTTGTTATACTATTGCACCACTAAGCAGAAATGCTTAGCGCGATAGATTTGCTTCCTCGCGCAGGTACTGAAGGTAAAACTAGTAGACTGTCGACTGAGATTTTTGAAGTCTAGATCTGCAGAAGTGTCTGAAGAATTGAAGGTTGTCACCTCCTCAGCAATGCATGTAGATAGGGCTCATATTTACACATGTTATGTATTTTGTTCATTCTAAGTATAATGTAAATTATTTGTACATCTTGTACTTGACAAATTTATGTAATTAGTTGGCAAATTATGCAAAATAATAAAATGTAAGAATTTTGATATATGAGTTAAGTATCTGATCATGATGATTCTGATTGAGATTGAGTATGAAAAATTTTGAGACTGATTCTGAGTTGTGAATTTGAGTATATATTGAAATTGTTTTTGGCAGGTTCAGAAGAACTGTTAGTCTAAATTACTGCCGGCACTCCACTGGATTATCATTAAAATTTTTGAATATTTCAAATTAGTCAGATTTTGATAAACAGTAAAAATAGCCTAAACCTCAGATAAAGTTTTTGAACAAGTAAATCTAGAACTATAATGAAATCAGATAAGATCAGGTGCTCCGGCACGCCGTGTAGCACGCCTTGCTCGGCTACACTGTAGACGGGTGAGGGGTGTTACAGGGAGATTGTTGGTAGTATGCCCTAGGGCATATCATTTAGTATGTATCTTGTACATGTTTTATTAATAAAAAGGCATTTTCACTTTTCCATTTGTAACACCCTCACTTTAGCTAGTCCGTATATTCGACTTTTCCGGTGACCAATATCTGTCCGGACAGCTAGAATGTCTAAAAAAATATTTAGACTAGAGTGAGGAGTCATAAATAACTCAAATAATGATAAGAAAAAAATTTAGGAAAAATTTTAGAAATAAACTACAACCAAGTTAAATGAGTCGGTGCCCTACCGATGGGTAACCCAGTGGGAAGTTGCGGTCCTCGCAACTAGGAGCCCTTAACCCGGGAGAAAATTCATGGAATAATTTTTGGGACTCCAGAGAAGAGTCATTGAGGTTTTGTTAGCATTAGAATGCCAAGAAAATGCTTAGAAAAATTTTTAGATCGGTATAGACAGTTTTGGCTCCTTAAGCCAAATGGAGGTCATTTTGGTCATTTCGCCTTTAGAGACGATTTTTGAACAACTTGTCCAGTTAAGTAAATAATTATTATGACATAAAATATGAATAAATATTGCTAAAAATTTAATTAGAAATGAATGAAAGAAGGAAGAAAAGAAAATAGAAATTTAGTGGAATTATGACATATGCATGATGCACACATGATGTAATAAAAGGTTTCCACCCAATCACCATTTGACAAACTAATAAAAAGGGATAAAAATGTACTTAAAATGGGATAAAATAAAAAACAAAAGCCATCAGCCATCCATTCATCATCTTGGCTAAACCAGAGAGAGAGAGAGAGTGAGAGAGAGAGAGAGAGAGAGAAAGAGAGAATTCTCCATTGATGCTCCTCCCCCAAAGCTTACTAAACCTTGATTTTACACTACAAAACCACCTAGTTTCTTCACTAAACTTGATTCTTATACCTTGAGTGACTTGAGGCAGAAATAAGTAAAGGAAACAAAGAGGTTTTGTAAGTGTGAGAAACTCTCCAACAAAGGTTAGTGATAAATCTCTTACTTCTCTCTTTATATTTTTTATTTGAACTTTGAGTTAAGTTAGAAAATGGAGAAAATTTAAAGAAAAATGCATGTTAGGAACATTCTAATTTTCAGCATCCATGGGGGAAGGTTGAGAATTGTTGAATTGATTGAATTAAGTTGCTTGGGAATGTTTGATAATTATATTAGAGTTAGATGTTGATTTGTGTATGTTAGATAAAGTGATGGATTATTAGGGTTAGGGTTTTGAGATTTAATTGAAGATTTAATGCTTAGATGTTTAATTTAAGTTCTAATGGTCAATTAGTGACCATTTGATGAATTTTGACCTTAAATTGGAGACCATTGTGGCATTGGAATTGAAATGGTATGCTGCCTAATTGTGACAGAATTTCTGGACCTTGAGTCTAGTGTGTTTGGTAGTCCTAATTTGATTTGTGTAACTCCAATTGGTGCAATGCCAATTGGAGGTGAAACTAAACACATAATAGCACAACTTTGATGAAGAAACCTTACCCAGAAAACAAACTTAGGATGACCTAAAAATTGGCCAAATCCGGATAACCAATTCTAGACCTCGTAACAGTGACCAAATGAACAATGGCCATAACTTAGTGTAGAAATATCCAATTGACCTTAATTTTATATCAATGGAAAGATTAGACAATTTAGAACAACTTTCTTGAAGAACATAACTCCAAATTGTGACCAAAACTTAATGAAATTGTCCATCAAAGTCAAGACACTAAATCTAGCATAACCAGTTTTGCCCAGAAATTCTGGGTACAGGTCAATCTGGCCAGTTATGGTAAAATGGCTATAACTTGAGCTACAAAACTACAAATGGAGTGATTCAAAAAGGGAATTAAAGAAGACACAATAAGGAACAACTTTCATGAAGAAAGTTTTGTTAAATTTTTACTGTAGTTAGGTCCAATGGAATAGTGAATTTGGACTTCAAATTCTGAAAATTTGAAATAAAACCTAGGAGGCTAGGAATTGAGTTTGGCAATGAATGCCAACAGAAATAAAATTCAAAATGTGGTATATTGGTGAACTTAGGCTTAACAAATCTATTGTGAATTAAAAAGTCAACCTTTGAAGGGAAATGGTCAAGTGAATAGTAACCCCAATGATATAGGAAATGATATACTAAATTATAAAAACTATTAGGATGGTTAATATAGTTAATGTGATTAATGAAACAATTGTTATAAATTGCGATCATATGAATGATCAAATGAATGTATAAATTATAATTGGAATTTCTCATGAAATATTGAAGTCATAAAATACAATATATTAATATTTAATGGTACTATGTGCCCATGTATTGCCTAGACATGTGTGTCAGATTGGATAGATTGGCATGCCAATAGGGTATTATTTTGGCAGTGCTGCGTAAGGCTTTATGCCTGTATTCATGGCTTTATGCCCGCACTCATGGCTTTTATGCCCGATTATATGTTGTCATGGCTTTTAGCCATATTGATATGTTATCGTGGCTTTTTAGCCATACTGACTGCATACGTGGTTGACGTTCCGCGTCCCATGGTATGACAACCCGGGGCACCGCGGTGTCCAGTGCCAATGACCTGTTGTCCAGTTTAGTTAGCTTGTCATAGGTTACTTGGGCAGTGAAATTTATTGAAATAAGTTAAGAATATTAGCAACTAAAAATATTAGCAATTAAATAAATGAGTAAGAATATTTAAAATAAATTAGAATAGTTATTTAGAAAAAAGAATTGAAATGAATTGGAACGATATTAAAATTTAATTATTATGAAAGAATTGAGTACTTCTAAAGAGGAATAAATTAGAACAAATGATAGTTAATACTAGAAGTATTATATCAAATTAGATTAAATTCCAGAGTATCCAAATTTTGATCCATTTCTTTTTTTTATTGTATATTATTTTCTTGTTATATTATTTCACCACTAAGCAGCAATCCTTAGCATGATGGATTTGTTTCCTCGTGCAAGTACTAAAGGTAAAGTCCAGCGAATATTAAACAGAGATTTTGGAGTTCTAATCTACAGAAGTTTCTGAAGTATTCAAGGTTGTCACCTCCTCAGCACTGCATGTAGATAAGGCTCATATAGGTCATAATTTGTATGTTGTATAAAATGCTTAGTTATAGTAGTGTAATGTAGATTATGAAAATGTAATTAATAGGTATGTGATGTAAATTAATAAATCTGTTAGTTCATATGTGATTAAATTGTATATCATGTAAATTAATGAAGATTGAAAATTTTCATATATGAGTTGAGCGTGAATGGGAATGTATGGAAATGGATATGAATGAAATTGTATGGATTTGAATACGGAATTAAAATATATAGATGATGCATGAAATGATAAGATTTTTATTTTAAAAAATTATTGAAAATTTCAAGCAGGTGAATAGTAAAATATGCCAAATAGTAATAGAAACAGGGAAAAGTCCGCTGGTTTCTCCATAGAAAGATAATTGATATTAAAATATAATGAGATCAAATTATTGAAGGAATAAAGTAAGATAAGATAAGATGCTCCAGCACCGAATGTAGCACACCTCGCTCAGCTACACTGTAGATGGGTGAGGGGTGTCACACCGTTTACATAATATATTTATGTGTAATAGAAAAGGTCCATTGATATTTTGTTAGAAATTATATTCTTAAGTTGCTAAGAATATGAGTGACAGTATTTCTAGTACAAAGTATCATAAATTGGTTCACAATCGAGGATACTTCACAATAAAGACATGACTTATCCAGAAAGATTGCAATCATGTTTGTTCCCAAGTTATTTATATGATATGTAAATAAGATGGAATGGTGAGTCTCATGCCATATAACAAACATGATAGGCACTTATGCATGATAAGTAGGCCGAACCAGTGACATTTATGACAAGCACATGAAGTTTACTCTTGTCAATAAATTGTCATAAATTATATCAGTGCATATAATCTTTAGACCTGAGATAGCATAGTTATCTTGTATATAGGTGGTTTGAGTTTGATACTGCTTTCATACTTGTACTGTGTATTGGTAAATGGGCATGTGTTGGCTCCTACTAGTTATATATGGAGGTAGGTGTTGATCAAGATGGAATTTGTTACCCTAAGTAAATAGGGATAAAATCCTATGTTCATTTAATTGTTCTTAATGTTTCAAGTTCCTGGCCAAGACAGATAGATTTAATCAGAAAAGAGTTTCTGATGAGAAAATCTTTTTAATCAAGAATTGGAATTAAAAGAGAACATAATATTCATAGCAAATGGAGTTTAACATAAACCATGACTCCAGCTCGAAATGGGATTTTATAACAGAGAGATTCTAGTGCATGGTAACATATGATTAAAGGTTCATTTAAGGTATTCCTCATTACTAATTAGGTGGCCATGGCATGCTATGCTAGGTGTTAACCATGGTCTATGTGGTGCCTAAAATGTTTTAGAGAAATCATTTATGGTAAGAAAGAGTTCTGATGATATTAAGAGTTAATATCATATCTCATTGCCAATTAGTGATGAGCCTAGTGAGTCACACACATACACAAGTAATCACCAAGTTAAATGTGATTTAATTAATTAGTTAAAGAGTTTAATTGATTAATCAAATAGGTTTGGTTTGCAATTAGATTGTAAAGTCCCTAGCATGGCTTGAAACCAAATCTAGGTTATTGGATGTATAATATAAGTTAATTTTATATTTAAAGTGTTTAAATATGAATTTAATTATGAGAAATTAATTAATAGAGATTAATTAATTAATTAAAAGAGGAGAAATAATTATTTTGGGTTGAGAACTCAAAATTACAACACAAGGGTAATTTGGTCATTTCACAGGGTGACATGTGGCACCATGAGATGGTGACACATAACACCATATAAGCTTGCCATTTGTCTTCCAATCATGTAAGATGATTAAAGTCAAGATTAAACCTAGCTTTGACACTTGGGTTAATGTGATTAGTTCAATTAAAATTAAGGTGCAATCAAAAGATGACATGTGGCAAGGGTTTTAAGTGATGACCTAATTATATAATGTGATGTTATGAAAGAATGAAACATATTCCGATTTTATCAAAGAGGTGCAGCCACCCTTGAAGTCTTCTTCCTCTCTTATTCTTCATCTCTCAGCAATTCAAGGAGAATTGCCCATATTCTTTAAAATTAAAATTACTAGAAATTGTTTCTAGTGTCCTGCATACATCTGCAACCTCTCTAAAGGCAAATCCCTATTTTCTAATTGGTTGGTAAGGCTCTACAAGTTATTCAAGGGGCTGCCATTGGTGATCTTGATGTGGACAATCTAGAGGGACAACATTTGGGGTCCTAGGTGCTTTCCAAAGGTACTAAACATATCTATAATGCATCAAAAGGTTAGTGCACATGTTCTTGAATTAATCTAGGGCTCTAATGAATTAATATGTTAATTCTAAAATCTTAAATGGCAAATGTAGATCCAAATACACATTAAAAGTGTTTTAATATGCTATTAAACATTGAAATCAATAGGCAAATAATGAATCTTGCATGATGCATGAGACCCTAAAAGAAAATTTTTGCATTCAATGTTCTAATCTAATAATTTTCATGCTTCCGCTCCTTCATTTGAGCCTATATTTTTACTCATATAATATTTCTTAGTTACCCACATTATTCACCTAGCCCCTAGCCCCTAGCCTAAACACCTATCATACCCCTTTTGAGGAAGCTAAGTGCATAAATGAGAAGTATACTAAATGCCAAAGATGATATAGAGCAAGGGTGCAAAGCTTAGAAAAAAGTGCAAGTGTGCAATTGAAATCAAAGAAAAATTTTCCTTTCCAACCTTATAAAAGTCATGAGTTTGGGAGAGAGGATAAAAGGGACATAAAAAATAAAAAATAAAAAATAAAGAGGGGGAGACAAGAGAAGTCCCAAAATAAGTATCAAAGAAACATGATTGACACTAGAAAAGCCAAAAGCCCCTCCTCTTCATACAAAATTAATAGAATAAATTTAGTATACTTGGTATTTTATACATAAATGCTTTTCTCATATTGCATTCCCTAAAAACCCTTCATTAGCAATCAAATCACTATCCCTTTAGCCCCATTATAACCTTTTTAAAGACCTTTTGATCTTTTAAAAAGTCTATGGTACATTAGTAGAGATAGAAAATTGAGATATTGTGACGCCCTCACCTTAAGTAGTTCCGAACATTCTACTATTTCGATAAACTGTCGTTTATCTGGACAGCTAGAATGTTTGGAACCATCCTTAAATTGAAGAGTGGAGTCATAATTTAAAATTAAATTAAGATTAATTAAGTCAAAAAAACAAATTGAAATCAGTTAAATGTGCTCTAGTTGTAGCGATGGGTGACTAGCTTGGGAAGAAACTGAAGTCAGTGTTTTGGATCTGCCTTCTACTCTAATTAGTGTGGAACCCTGTGAGACCTTTAATTTGGACTTAAATAAGAAATTAATGAGTTAAAGAAATGGAAAGGAGGAAATAAGTTACATAAGAATGCAGAAAGGGACTTATCGGCTATTATGGAAAAGACGGAAAGAAACCCGGTAAGAGCAAAATTTGGTCAATTAAATTTAAAAGTTCAATATTGACCAAAAATACAATTAATTAAGTTAATGAAGTGATATTAACTTAATTAATTATGATTAAGATAATTAAATTTATTAGTCAAACCCAATGATTATCAATGTCCAAATAATTATAAGTTTGCCATTCCCTATAATTATAAGATTTCCATTAAGAAATTAAATAATATAAATATCAATTAAAAGAGACAAAACTTAACATTTCCATCTTCTTCTTTCTTCCTCGAGATTGCCATCCCATGCTCTCTCTCAACCTCCATTGAAGCTCAATTCTCTAAGCTCTACAACCTTAAATTCCCCCAAAATTTCCTATGGAAATTAAGAGAAACTCTTGAATTAAGCCCTAAATTGAAGAAAGGAAGCAAGGAAGAAAAGGAATTTGGAAGATTTGGGAAGATAGAAAGTTAGACAAATTGAGGTAAGAGGTGATTTAAGTTTAATTAGTTATGAATTTATGTATTTTAAGTTTAACTGTAGAAATTACTATAGAAATTGATGAAAAACATGGAGGTTATGAGCGAAGGGAAATTCGGTCATGGGATAAAGGAGTTAGGGATTTGTGTTTTGATACAATTAACTTGAATTCTAAGCTTGAATAAAATTGTAAGCATGGTTTATGAACTTAAATTTTGATTGAATTTGGAAGATGGGAATTAAGGTTTTTATGCAATTAGCGTTTTCTTGGTAGGAAGCTTACTTAATGCTATTATGGTTATAATATGATTATAGGATGTGCATTTATTAAGAAATAATAATGACTTGGTGAAGAAATTAAAGGAATTAATGTTGTGCCTTAAGTGTTGAATCTAGATAGCTTGGATCTAGTGAGGTTAAATGCTCATAACTTGAGTTACATAACTCCAAATAATGTGAAACCAATGGAAAATGAAGGCTAAGACAATTTTCTAAAACTTTTATGAAGAACACTTGACCAGAAAATAAACGAAAAGTACCTAAATCAGGGCTAGAATCTAGCAATGCCAAAACTGGAACCTGGAAACTGACCAAATGAATAGTATGTACTAAATTGAGCATAACTCAATCTAGAAAACTCCAAATTGAGTGATTCTTGAATCTACATAATCCTGAGGCACAGGGAAATAATTCATATGAAGATCATGATGCTAAATTATGATTGTAGCCTACCTAAATTTGCTTGACAAAGTGAGTCCAGAATTCTGCCTGGATTCTGGAACTGACCCGACACCTGAGAATTTGTCACTTGAACAGTTTTGGCAAAATGACCATAACTTAAGCCATACAAATGCAAATAGTATGCTTCTAAAGCCAAAATAAACTAAGACATAGACCTATAATTTCTAAGTTTTGACCCAGATTTAATTCTTAGGGCAAAATGGTTGAAATTTTAGAGAAATTCAAAACTTCAAAGCTAAAATTCCTACAACTTAGTAATTCTGCCCTGTGACCTCTGGGTAGTAAACAGAGCATAACTTCCTTTGTACATCTCCAATTGAGGTGCTATAAACTGATTTAAAAGCTTAAGTTAAAGGCCTAAAACTTTTCTTTAGAGAATTAGTACAAAGTCTGGATATAAAATATTTGGATATTGAGTGCAATTTCAAGTAAAAATCTGGAAAAACCTGAAATTAAAGGATAAGGCACCCAGGAATAGTACTTGGCATTTTGGCTATAACTAATGACCTAGAACTCCAAATTGAATGATTCAAAATGATAATTAAAGCTAAGACATAGAGAAATAACTTTCGTGAAGACCAATTTGACAAATTATAACTAGAACTAAACTTAAATTGAGATCTAAGGACATGTTCAAATTCTGCCCTGTATCTAGAATAGTTAGAATGTGCAGTTATCTTAGGAATTTCACTTAGAATTTAATTGGTTAGCTATTAGTGAAAGTTAGAACAAGTATTAAAGCTTTTGAAATTTTGTATTTCAGTGGAGAAGAGGACTTGAAAATAAAGGAAGAAATAAGTCAAAGAAAAGAGACTAAAATAAGGTTTGTGCACAACTCTAATTTTCTTGTGTTTTAAATTCCAAATGTGAATTTCTTTTGCCTTTGATAATTTTTTATATTGTTTTGAGAATATTTTTAATATTGAAAAGAATTTGTAATTGTGTTGAAAAGGTGGACATTTAGCCATTGATTTTATTGTAACAAGGGGGTGGCCGGATGTATGTGATTTAGAAATGTTTGTGGAATTGATGTGTTTCCAACCATATATGATGATTTGTAATGATTTAAAATGTCTATTGTTTGAATAGAAATTATTTTAGAATTGTTTTAAAACCACAATTGGCATGACAAACTTTAATTGCTTCCCTCATTAGAGATGGCTAGTGGGGTTGAGATTGATTATGTTACCTTCCCTATCTGGTTTACCAGTTGAGGTTGAGATCGGATGGGTGCACTCATATTTGCTAGCTAGCTTTACTTACGTCATTGGTAATGGTTATTGGGGTTGAGATAGCTTTATCGTGGTGTACAACATGGCATTGATCGAAAATTTTGTATCATTGCTTAAACTGTGAGATGTTGACAACACTAATGATTTTAAATGTTATAATAAATGGTTTGTGGATGAATGAGAATATTAATGTTGTTTTCATGTTTCATGAAAATTGAACATATTAGATACTTTATTTTGATTTGAAAATTTCTATTTTGTGATGATTTTATTATCACACCCTACCCCTCAGTAAGATGTAACATGATCCCGTAATACATCTAATAAATTACTGTACTTTGCCTACTGGTAACCCATTAAATATACTATAAGGGATTTTAAAACAATTTTCTTACCTTTTGAAAATGGTGAGCTTTTACAGCAAGTATTAAAAACATTTACTTAAAGTTTAAAGACTAGTTAAAATTTTTATACATTTTTATTTTATGTAAATTTTGAAAAATTTTCGGTAGAGTACCGTCTATATTTGGGAAAAACAGTTCTTCAAAACCTGTGAAAAACACTTCCAAATAATTCATTTTATTTCTCAACCCCAACAGCCAATATATCCTCAAATCAATACAATTCAACCAAAATTTAACTCAAATTTCACAACTTAAAAATTTTTCAAAACAATTCAATAACTCATAAACATTGCATTAAATTAAATTTACATATACAAATCTTAATTTACAAAAGAAAAATAAAAAATAATATTATTACAACTTTAATGTACAACTGCTCAATTTTACATTAACACATATGACACTAAACTATTTACATCAAAATAAACTACAAGGGTATAACTAAATATCCGTACAAAAGCCTCCGTATAGTCCCAACAATCAGTAGCTCACACTACTACTTTTTCCTTGTCTCTATCTGCGATAACAAAGAAAACTATCACTGAGTATAAAAATACTCAGTGGTGCACAATAAAATATAAAATGCAAAATATTAAACATTTGTCATTAATTCACAGTTCAATATTTCACAATCACATTTCACAATTTTTCAAATCACATTGATAACAAATCACAATTTAAATATTTCACAATTTTCAAAGCTTAATATAATATAAATTTGATCAAACAATTTAATAATCATAATGTTACCAATCATTAACGCAATTTAGGCCATGACACAAAATTTCCAATCATACCGTGTTGTATATCATGACAAGGCAAACTCACCCCACTAATCGAAATTAATGAGGGAGGTGGCTAGTTAGCTAATGAGTACTCATCAAAACTCACATTAGACTGGCAAGCTAGAGAGGGAGGAATGTAGTCAAACTCACCCCATAAATGGAGGAGGAACATAGTGATATTGTCATGCCAAGTGTGAATTAAAAACAATCTAAATCAAGTTATTCAAACATTTCATACAATTCACAAATCATATTTCATTCCAAACTTTTCATTTACAAAGTAGGCAACACACTATATTTCAAATAAGATTTTCAAAGCCATAACAATCAAAATTATTCACAACATTTATTTCAAGAATTATTAAGTAGAAACAAAGAATTTTAAGTTTGTTGTGCACAAACCTAATGTGAGTCGCCTCTAGGCCTTGACTCAGTTTGCCCTATCCTTTTCCAAGTCTTTTTTAGCTTAAACATGTAATTTATAGTGTTTCAGTATCTTATCTCACAATAAATCTAATAATTAATTCATATATACTTAATTCTAGCCCCAATATGCTTAAACTAATGTTCTTGGAAATTTTCATTTTGGAGTTACTATTCATGATACTATTCAAGTCAATTTGTTGACTTTCTAATGCTTAATAGGTATGGAAATTCTAATTTCACTCACATACCACATTTTGGTTACCTAACTTGTTGGTTTTGATTGTTTTCCTCAAACTTTAAGTTTCTTAAGTGAAATTCCAAAATTTCAGATTTAGTGCCTTATTTTGCATTATTCCATTAGTCAAGTTGCTGTGGTAATTTGGCTATATTTTCTTCATAGAAGTTGTTCCTTAGTGTCTTAACTTTATTTCCCTTTTTGAACCACTCCATTTAGAGTTTTGTAGCCCTAGTTATAGCTATTTGAACATGGCTAGCCAGATTTGGTGCTACCTAGAATTCTGGGCAATTTCTTGGATTTGGGCAATTTTTGTGAGTTGATTGCAAGTAAGTTTTTGGATAGGTTATGATCACATTTTGGATTTGTTTTCTTCATGAAAGTTGTAGAGCTATGTCTCAGCTTTCTATCGATATAAAATTCAGGTCATTTGGATCTTCCTAGACCAAGTTATGGTCATTTACGTAACTACTGTTCATTTGATCATTTTTGTACAGGTTAGTATGCCTAATTTCAGATTTGGCCTAATTGTTCAAATTTAATTATTTTATTCCTCAATCTTATCTTCTTCCTTAACTCAACTATCGAGTCATGATTTAGCATCTCTTATCATCCCTAATAAATCCGCTATACTTCAATATTACTTTGATTTGGTCCTCTTACCATTCTAGTTAACACTTTCTGGGCATGATTCCTAAATGAAAAATGGTCCATTTTGTGTCTAGTTTCATTCTCAAATGGTCTCACACCAATTGGGTTGGTAAATTTTCAGTTTTGATCCCTAAAAGAGACCTAGATCAAGCTGCCTGCAGATTTACCCTAACCAATCCGAATTGGAACTTGGTTCCAACAATTCATACACACCACAAATGGTCACAATTGACTATTTCTCAACTCAAGTAAGGTCAACTACATCATTTGACCAATTCTCAACTTTTTCTCCAATTTCTTCAAAATGCTCAAACCCTAATTACCTAAATTTCAACTCTAATGCAATTTAAAGTGTATATTCATGTTCTATACACCTAATTCACTTCAAATAACCATTCAAAACCATCAAATTCATTCATTTCAAACCCTACCTAAAGTTGGACGAATTCCATATTACTCCCCCAACAATTGTTTTGTTTTGATTTTTAAGTTGATTTCTAGTTTAATTAAGATACAAACACAATAAATAAAATAAGATTTCCAAATTTAATTACTTACCTCAATTAGAGCTTTTCCCTCTTCCCATATCTTTGATTCCTTTCTTCTTTTTGCTCTTAAGTTGCTTAGCAAGGTCCAAAGACAAGATTTAATTAAGAAATCTACAAGTTTTATGGCTGATTTTTTTGGGTTCACACAAGCTTGGAAATGGGGTTTCAATGGAGTTTTGAGAGAGAGAAGTGAGAGAGAGATGGAGTGGCTCACATGTGAGGAAGAAGAATGAATTTTTTCTTTTTATTTTTGTCTTTTAATTATTAGGATTTATCCCCAAAATTTCAATTTTTTTAAATATTAGATTCATTACGTCATGCTTATGTCATGCATGATGTAAATAAACCTTTTTCTTTCTTTTTTTTTGCATTTATTTTTCCATTAGTTCTTTAATTTAATTCCCAATTTCAAAATTTTCTTTTCTCCGATTTTATTGGACAGTTAGGTCAGGAGTCAGCTCTAGGGGTGAATTGACTAAATTACCCCTCGCTAGTTCAATCCGGTTTGCAAGTTATTCGATATTTCTTCTAGATCCCTGACCTAATTATTTGACCTGCTTAACAACTCTTTTTCGTGATTTTCTCTTTTCCACTATGTTCGCAATGGTCCTAAGGACCGCAGTGTCACATTTTACAATTTTCAATTTGAGTTTAGAATGACCTCGCAGTCATTCCTGAGAAGGTCACCCTTCGTTGTGACTCCTAGCTCATTTAACTTTTTATACTTTTTTTTTCTTCTTTATACTTAACTATTTGGTAATTTATAATTATTTGTGTTCAAGGTGAAGGAACGGAAGCGTGAAAAACACAAGTTTATACTATTGAATTCAAAAATTTTCACCTAGGGTCACATGCATCATGCAAGATTTATTTTTATCTATTTGATTTCAATGATAAACAACATATCAAAACTCTTTTAATATGTTTTTGGATCTGTATTTGCCATTTAAGATTTTAAAATTAATCAGATTAATTTTAGAACCCTAGATTAAATCAAGAACGATTACACTAACCTCTTGATGCAATCGCAATGTGTCTCGCGCTTTGAGATTCGTCTTCAGGACACCAGATGTTGTCCCTCTAGCTTGTCCACACCAAGAACACCTATGGCAGCCCTTGAATAGCTTCTAAAGCTTTTTCTATTAATTAGAAAATCAAGTTCTTCCTTTTAAGAGATTAAAGATGTAAACAGGACACTAGAAACAATTTCTAGTGTTCTTAATTCAAGAGATTGATGGCTAATCTCTTTGAATTGATAAGAGATGAAGAAGAAGAGATAAAAACCCTCAAAGTGGCGTGACAAAGGAGTGTGGCTGCTGGTTGTATTTTATTTTCTCATAACAACACTTAAATAGCTTGGTTAACACATTAAACCCTTGCCACATGTCACCCTTTGATTACTCTAGGTTTAAGTGACCCAATCACATTGTGCCAAGTGTCAAACCTATATTTAATCTTGATTTTAATCATCTTACATGATTAAAAAAACATTTGGCAAGCTTATGTGTTATGCCATGTGTCACCATCTCATGGTGCCACGTGTCACACTGTAAAATGACCAAAATGCCCCTGTGTCTTAATTTTGAGTTCTTAACCCAAAATAATTATTTTCTTCTTCTAATTAATTTATATCAAATATAAATTAATTAATTAATCTCTATTAATTAATTTCTCATTAATTAAATTCATATTTAAACACTTTAAATATAAATTTAACTTATATTATACATCCAATAATCTAGATTTGGTTTCTAGTCATGCTAGGGACTTTGCAATCTAATTGCAAACCAAACCTATTTAATTAATCAATTAAACTCTTTAATTAATTAATTAATTAAATCATATTTAATTATGTGATAACTTGTGTATGTGTGTGACTTGCTAGGCTCATCACTAATTGGCAATGAGACATGATATCAACTCTTAATATCATCAGAACTCTTTCTTACCATAAATGATTTCTCTAAATCATTTTATGCACCTCATAGACCATGGTTAACACCTAGCATAGCATGCCATGGCCACCCAATTAGTAATAAGGTTTACCTTAAATGAACCTATAATCATATGTTACCATGCACTAGAATCTCTCTGTTACAAAATCCCAACTCAAGCTGGAGTCATGGTTTATGTCAAATTCCATTTGCTATGAATATTATGTTCTCTTTTAATTCCAGTTCTCGATTAAAAAGATTTTCTCATCAGAAACTCTTTTCTGAATAAATCTATCTGTCCTGGCCAAGAACTTGAAACATCAAGAACAATTAAATGAACATAGGATTTTATCTCTATTTACTTAGAGGAACAGATTCCATCTTGATCAACACCTACCTCCATATATAACTAGTAGGAGCCAACACATGCCCATATACCCATACATAGTACAAGTATGAAAGCAGTATCAAACTCAAACTACCTATATACAAGATAATCTGCTATCTCAGTCTAAAGATTATATGCATCGATATGATTTATGACAAAACATTAACAAGAGTAAACTCCATGTGCTTGTCATAAGCGCCACCGTTCGGCCTACTTATCATTTATAAGTGCCTATCATGTTTGTTATATGGCATGAGACTCACCATTCCATCTTATTTATATCTCATATAAATAACTTGGGAACAAACATGAATACAATCTTTCTGGATAAGTCATGTCCTTATTATGAAGTATCCTCGATTGTGAACCTATTTATGATACTTCGTGCTAGAAATATTGTCACTCATATTCTTAACAACTTAAGAATAATATTTCTAACAAAATATCAATGGACCTTTTCTATTACACATAAATATATTATGTAAACGGAAAAGTGGAAATGCCTTTATTAATAAAAATATGTACAAGATACATACTAAATGATATGCTCTAGGGCATACTACTAACACAAGGCTTATAGGTGTCTTAGACATGATTCTAATTCCCTTAATTGTCTGGACCGAAACCGATCACCGGAACAGTAATATATACTAGGCTATGCAAACAGGGGTGTTACATTTATAAATTGATAGTTGTGCATCACCGAGTCTTTCTACTCAGTGATAGCTATTTTTATGATATCGCAGGTAAAGGAAAAGAAAAGGAAGCTGAGTAAGCATAGTGCAAGCTATGTTCTTTTTGACAAATGGGGTATCGTTCTAGGTTACCCTTTTGTGTTTTATTTCTTATGTAAATATGGACTATATGTATTTAAGTATCATCTGAGCAGTTATGCAAAGACGAAGTAATATTATTGTATTGATATGAAATAAATGTAAATTTGAAAAGAACTATTTCTTTTGACTGTAAATGAAGAAAAGCATTTGATGAAATGATGATTTGATGGATTGATGATATACATATATTGCTACAGGTTCTAGTTAATAAGTTTAAAATTTTTAGATAGTTGAATTTTAGCTGTCACCATGCTATATTTTTTTCAAATTTCTTTAAGTTTTAAAAATGCTTATTTCTTTCTTAATTACTTTTCATGATATTTTTCTTACACCATTAAACCACTACTAAACTTTTTATCAAAAATTTTAATTTAAAATTTTAATTTAAAATCGTTAAATCCCTTATAATATGTTTAATGGATTACTAGTAGAGGGTGTTTTGGTAATTCATTAGATATGTTATGAGAGCATGTCATATCTTATGTAAGGGTAAGGTGTGACAGATATGCCTATGGAGTTGAAATTGAGTCACTTCATCATAATTACCCACAATAGAGGCAAATTTGGGGAAGCAAGTGTTTCTCGAGTTTATCCTGACAAAACAGGTTATTTGTGACTTGTTAATGGCATTGCATATAGGAATAATTAGTTAAAGCTTCATAAAGGGGATGAGATTCTAGCAAGCAACTATTGATGTCTCTATGCATTAAAACTGGAAAATTGGTATGAAGATTGAAGGGAGCTCAATTGTGTGCAAATTGAATTTTTTGTTATGTTTCTAAGTACCCTAAAAAGTTTTCAAAAAAAGTTTTACTTTGCTTGAGGACAAGCAAAAGTTTGAGTTTGAGGGTATTTGATATACTTGTATTCTATAGATATTTTTAGGCACAATTGTACTATATTTCATAGCATTTAGGTAGATAATTGCATACATATTTTTTAGTTTCATTAGTTTTTATTAATTTAGTTAATCTTCTCTAAATTTCATATTTTCTACATCTTTTTAGGTGTTCTGAAGGAAATCAAAGGCATAGAAGTAAAGTAGAAAAGCTAGGAGGACTTAAAAGCAAGGCAAGTTACTGATACACTTTACATAGGTCGTGTAATCATAGCCAAGGACCCATGTAACCTTCTGCTCATCAAAGCTTGAAGTGATAAAAGGAATGGAGACAGTACACAGGCCATGTACTCTAACTCGTGTAACTCTGACTCGTGTAAACCCAAGTGCCCCATGCAACATTCTGTCTTCCATCTAAAGAAAGGCTAAAATCACTCTAGAGACTTACACGCCCCTGGCCATGTAGTGACACATGAGCCATGTACTATGTGTTAGCCAACTTCCTAATTCAACTGCAGCTCTTATTTTGGCATGCCATTTAGACTTCTACTACCCTTGGGACTCTAAAACATAGCTCTAGGACATCTAATATAAATATCAGCAGGCAGAAAGCATAAAAGGGGGGAGAGAAAATTAAAAAAAAAAGGAAAAAAAGAGAAAAGAGAAAAGGAAGATCTTTGAGAGAAGACTTCCTGAAAACCCTAATTCCCAAGCCAACTTGAAGAGGGATTGCATCAGTGCCAAGGAAGACATCTCTCAGCCAAAGTCCCACAAGTCCACAGCTATAGAATTTTTCTCTTGGTTCTTTTATTCTAATTCTTTAGACTAGTTTTATCTTTTTTTATTTTCATTACATTATGTTTATTAAACTCACCAAGAGTGAATAGTTCCTTTAATTCTGAAATTTGGAAAGTAGCATTCTTAACTTCTGTTATGGATGTAAATTGAGTTTTATTTAATGGAATTGAGTTTTAAGATATGGTAAATCAAGCCAATTCGAAACATGATAAATCAAAGCACCAAAGATGGCAAATCTAAAATTGACAAGGCAACCCTAAGAGCTCCAACAGTGAACTGTGGGCATAAATGGGAATGAAGAGCTCTTGCATGAGGTATTAGGTCCTGATGGGCCCTTTAATAAGTTTGGATATTTTACTTTAAAGTTTTACCATTTAAATTTTTGGACATGTAATTCTTTTCTCCTTCCCTAATTCTTTAGTTATAGGTTCAAAAAGGGGTTATAATTCTTTTCTCCTTTCTCCTTTCTCCTTTCTATGTATGTTACTTATATTATTTAATTTCACCAAATGCATGAAAACTAAGATAGTAACTAACTTAGGGAAAGTCGATAAACCTAAAAAAGGTGAAGCATGATAGAAACATGTTATGCATGACTTAAGGGGTAACTATGCTAGTAGTATGCCCTAGAGCATGACAAGTAATTGTATCTTGTAAATATTTATTCCCTTGATGACAATATATTTTTTTTTCACTTAAACTAAATTATTTAACTTTATATGAAAATATCCTTTAATACCTTGTTGGATGTTCCATTCTTAAGCTGTTACGAATATGAGTGACGGAACAATTTGGCACAAGTGCTATAAACTATGGTTCATAGTTGAGGATGCATCATTAGGCATGATTTAGCTAGCTAGACTATCACCTTTATTTGTTTTCACATAATAGTATGAGATATTAAAAAAAGTGGAATGGTGAGTCTCATATCATCTAACATTATGATGTTAGGACAAACACAATGGGTACTAATAAGATAAGTAAGACAAACTAGTGGCGCATAGATGACATATATATGGAGTTTTCTCTTGTCAATATGTTGTCATCTAGATCATAATAGTTTACATAGTCCCTTGACCTAAAATGACATGGTTATCTCATATATAAGTGGTTTGAGTTTGATACTGCTTACATATTTGTACTATATATGGGTGTACCCGCTTGTGTTGGCTCTGACTAATTGTATATGGAGATAGGTGTTTAGTCAAAATGGAATCCATTATCTTAAATAAATAGGAATAATGTCCTATGCTATTTAAACCATTCTTGATGAAAAAATTTCCTAGCCAGGATAGATAAACGTAATCAGAAAAGAGTTTCTAATGGGAAAGTCTCATTAATCAATAATAGGAATTAAGATGAGGACATATGATCCAAAACAATTAGGTTTGACATTGACCATAACACTAGCTAGGATCTGTAATTAAATTAATTAAGAAACTTTAGTGCATGGTATGGTGATCAAGACTTAATTAATTTAATTGATTAATTAACTAAATTAATGAATTTAATTTTGCAATGAGATTGCAAAAGCCCCTAGCATGACTTGAAATTAGATTTAAAGAATTAGGTAAAAAGGAAGTAAAAAAAAGCTAACCGAATATTACATAAGATGCAATATGAGGTGTGTTGTGACCAAGGCAAAAGTTGCATGGGGAATGTTATCGAGAGAAAGAAGGTGTAAGCGGGTTTTTAATGTCTCTTGACATGAGATGACTTAAGATGATGTGCAAGGGATGAAGGAGTGGAAGCGGTAGGCTTGGAAAATAGGACAATTTTTAACCAACCTAGGTGTCATGCAACACATTCAATCAATTTCATTTTTATGTTAACAATTAACATGCCTAACATATGGTTACAACACTTGTATCCCCATTTGGCCTTTAAGCCTATTTTTAGTGTCCTATTTATATCTCTAATCTCTTAAAAGGCAGAACTTGAATTTCTAATTAATAGAAAAAAGCTTTAGAAGCTGTTCAAGAGCTTCCATAGGTGTTCTTGGTGTGGACAAGCTAGAGGGACAACATCTGGTGTCCTAAAGATGAATCCTAAAGGCGCAAACACACTGCAGTGCATCAAGAGGTTAGTGTAATCGTTCTTGATTTAATCTAGGGTTCTAAAATTAATCTGATTAATTTAAAAATCTTAAATGGAAAATACGGATCCAAAAACATATTAAAAGAGTTTTAATATGTTGTTTATCATTGAAATCAAATAGATAAAAATAAATCTTACATGATGCATATGACCCTAGGTGAAAATTTTTTAATTCAATGGTATAAACTTGTGTTTTTCACGCTTCCGTTCCTTCAATTGGTATCAGAGCCACTATATTTGCCATTTAGATTGATGTTTATATGATTTAATTGTGTGTTTGATTATGAAATCAAAAGTTCATTGCTGGTTGCAAAGCCAAGGTGGCAGCACAAATGATGAACACCATGGTGCGCATGGTTGATGCACCACAATGGTGTGCAAAGGTAAATGGATGGTGAATGTGCAATTGTTGTATGATCTAAGATCCATTTTATGTCTAATTAAATTGTTTAATTAGAATTTTCATCACACAATTAAATTATGACTCAAATCAGAATTTCAAAAATTGTTTGAATGTGATTCAAATCTGAATTTTAAAAGTTGTTTGAATGTCATTCAAATCTGAATTTTTAAAGTTGTTTGAATCATATTTAAGTCTGATTTTTTAAAATTGATTGAATAAAATTTAGATCTAATTTTTTAAAAAATGTTTGAATGTGATTCAAATCTAATTTTTTTAAAAAAATGTTTGAATGTGATTCAAATCTAAATTTTTAAATTTGTTTGAATGAGATTCAAATTTGAATTTTTAAATTTATTTGAATTTTTAAATTTATTTGAATCATATTCAAATTTGGATTTTTAAGTTGAATATGAGATATTCAATTTAATTTAAGTATTTATGTTTTATTTAATTGTTAAATAGTGATATGCATGATGGATGATCATGGACTATAAAAGACCAATGTGATTGGATTTATTTCTTTTATGTTTCTTTGGGATTGTAAATTAATTAATTTATTTTAATTTATTTTGGGCATGTATTATTAAGTTTGTAATAATTTTTGGATTGTAATTTCATTTATTTAAGTTCTTATAAATTTGCCTTGGTATGCCAAGGATTACTATGTAATATTGGATTGCAAGAAGTTTAAGGAGGTCAAGAGCATTGGTGGGACCAGTGGGAGGAATTCAAGATCAAGTGTTGTTATGTACTCCTTCAGCAACTCTTGTAAAATGAATGAATGAAATGCACCTAGGAATGCCTTGATTCAGTTCTTGGTGGCTCATAATTGAATCCCTTAGAAAGTCCATGATCATACCATATTTATTGACTATCCATGAATGCATGAGATGTATGGGAATATATGCTATTATATGATATATGCATGCTAATTGGATAATGTACAAAGTGAGACCTTAATAGTAATTAGAATGACCATAAAATCTTCCAAACAAATGATTAGTTGGAAATGCTATAATTAAAGTAATTATAACATAGGCCCTCCATTGGGGCAATTATTTTAAGAAATTTTAAATAGTTGCATAAGATGTTATTAATTTAAGAGATTTTCTTAAGAATAATTGTTAAGCATGAGATGTTGTAAATATGTAAATGGTTTAGTGGCCAATATTGGATGCACCTGAGCACATTAAAATTATTAGCATAATTACTGACTCAATGGGATCAACTTAACTAATGCAAGATAAGTCAATAATGGATGTACCTGAGATTTTGAGCATTAGGGGCTAGGTAAAGGATTGAACCTCACATGAGATGTGATGGGCAAGGAGTTGCTCCCTTATAGTTTATTGTAATTCCAATAATGGATGTACCTGAGGATAATCAATAGAATTATAAGAATTCAATCACCCACTAGAAATCCATCCAACTAGGATTTCCATTTTCTACTTTGGAAGTGTATGATTCGCTAAGTTAGTGGGAGGACCAATTTGATTAAAAGACCATAATCATTTTGGTTAATTACATGATACATTTACTAATTAATCTAGTTATTTTCTGCAGTTAATTTTCTGATAAAAATGAGCACAGAACAACCACCACCATCCAATATCCTTGCAAGCATACTTGATCGCATTAGGTTGACAGGACCTAATCTGTGTGATTGGCTAAGAAATTTGAAACTTGTCCTGAACCTTGAACATATAGGATATGTTCTAGATTCAAATGTTCCTGGTCCCTTACCTCCAGAGGCCACACAAGAGGAACATGAAACTTTGGACAAGTGGAAGGAGCATGATATGAGAGCTAAGTGTTACATGCTTGCTTCCATGAGTAATGAGTTCTGTAAACAAAGATGAAAACATGCAGTGCGAGTGAGATCCTCCTTCACCTACAAGAGTTGTATGGTAAGCACAGCAGAATGCTAGGTATGAGATATCTAGACGGCTATTACGTATGAGGATGTCCGAGGGATGAATGTTGGGAATCATGTCCACAAGATGATTGGTGATTGGCAGCTTGGAACATCTTGACTTCAATATGGATTTTCAACTACAGACGGATTTGATCCTTCAGTCCCTTCCTGAGTCTTTTGGGAATTTTGTGACAAATTTCCATATGACTAAACAGGAATGCACCTTAGCTGGTTTACTCAACATGCTGGTTATTGCCAAAAAGAATATGCCGAGCAATAAAGGAAAAGACGTAGCTTTGATTGCATCTTCTTCTACTGGAAAGTCCAACAAGAAGAAGGGCAATAAGAAAAAGAAACCTCAGATTCCTAGTCCTTCCAAGAAAATAGCTAAACAGAAAAGGAAGACTAAAGCTGATGGAGGCAAAGGAAAGTGTTTCCACTGCCAAAAGGATGGGCCTTTGGAAAAGGAACCCAGCTGCAGTATCTTGCTTCTTTGAAGGACAAGAAGGATACACCTTTGGAAGGTATGTCCATATCTTGTTATTTAGATTCTGATGATACTCATAGTTCATCTACAGCTTGGGTTTTAGATACTGGTGCCAGTTCTCACATTTCTAATGATATGCAGGAATCAGCAAATAGTAGCAGCTTGCGTTCTCAAGATATTAGAGTCTGGATTGGCAATAGCTCAACTGTTGAAGCTTTAGCCATAGGATCTAAATCTTTTTACATGTTTGGACATGTTTTGTCTTTGGATAATGTTTTATATGTATCTGATGCTTTTAAGAACATCATTTCTATATCTAGTTTGACTAGAAATGGCTATGAATTTCAGTTCACAGATGATGTTTGCAATATTTATTTTAGAAATAAATATGTTGGTTCAGGTTATATGAATGATGGTCTTTATTATTTGGATAATAATGGCAAACACAAATTGAATGCAAGTGATCTAAAAGAATGCAATGCCATGGTGAAAACCAACTCAAGTTCAAAATATATTTGGCACTTAAGGTTATATCATGTTGCAGAAGATAGGATTGCAAAACTGGAGAAAATGGGGATTCTATCCTCATTGGGCTCTGAGCCTACTTCAACTTGTGAATCTTGCCTTCAGGGCAAATGACTAGATCACCCTTTGTTGGACAAGGGCTAAGAGTTGAAAATATTTTGGAGCTAATACGTAGTGATGTATGTGGTCCATTTAATGAAATGGCTAGAGGGGGCTTTCATTATTTTATTACCTTTACTGATGATAAATCAAGATTTAGGTATTTGTATTTGATGAAATACAAACATGAATCCTTTGAAAAGTTTAAAGAATTTAAATCTGAAGTAGAAAATCAAACAGGAAAGAGTATTAAAGCTCTTCGATCAGATTGTGGAGGTGAATATTTGAGTACTGAATTTGATGAATACTTGAGAGAGCATGGAATTGTTTCTCAGCTAACTCCTCCAGGAACACACAGCTGAATGGTGTATCTGAAAGGAGAAATCGTACCCTATTGGATATGGTACGTAGTATGATGAGCTATACTGATATGCCAATCTCATTTTGGGGATTTGCATTAGAATCAGCTTTGTATATTCTGAATAGGATTCCATCAAAATCAGTTTCTTCCACACCTTATGAGATATGGCATGGAAGAAAACCAAGTCTTAAGCATGTTAAGATTTGGGGTTGTCCAGCTTATATCAAAAAGCTAAACACTGATAAATTGGAGACCATATCAGAAAAAGGTCGATTTGTTGGATATCCAAAAGATAGTTTTGGATATTATTTTTATTTGCCTACTTCACAAAAGGTTGTGATAAGTAGAGATGCCACATTTCTTGAACAACAGTTTGTTCAAGAAGGAGGCAAAGGAAGGCAAATAGAGTTAGAATTGGAGAATTCTGACCAACCAGCAGATCAGATGGATATAGATCTATCTAGTCAACCTATACCCATTGATGAAACATCTACAACTATTCCTCGTAGAACAACTAGGGTATCTCACCCACTAGTGAGATATGGTTTTCTTCATGAAGAAGAACAAGAGTTGTCTACTCATGAAGAAGTAGATCATGGAGATGATCCACTTACCTATGAAGAAGCTATATCAGATATAGACTCTTCAAAATGCATTGATGCTATGAAATTCGAGATTGATTCCATGTATAAGAATCAAGTTTGGGATCTTGTTGACCCACCTGAAGGTATTGTACCTATAGGGAACAAATGGGTTTTCAAGAAGAAAATTGGTTCTGATGGAAAGGTAGAGACCTATAAGGCAAGGCTAGTAGCGAAAGGGTTTCGCCAAAGGCAAGGAGTCAACTATGAGGAGACTTTCTCGCCTGTTGCCATGCTTAAATCAATTAGGATTTTATTAGCAATAGTTGCATACTATGATTATGAGATTTGGCATATGGATGTCAAAATAGCTTTTCTCAATGGATACATTGAAGAAAACATTTTCATGGAACAACCTAGGGGTTTTGAATCCCAAGATGGTTCCAAGGTATGCAAGCTAAAGCGATCCATTTATGGGTTGAAACAAGCTTCGAGGAGTTAGAACATCCATTTTGATGAAGCCATTAAATCCTTTGGTTTTATCAAAAATGAGGATGAGCCATGTGTATATAAGAAGGTTAGTGACAGTGCTATCACTTTCCTTGTCTTATATGTGGATGACATACTGTTGATGGGTAATGACACAGGTATGTTGACAACTATAAAGGTATGGTTGTCAAATACATTCTCCATAAAAGACTTAGGGGAGACAACCTATATTCTTGGGATTCACATATATAGAGATAGAGCGAAATGAATAATTGGTTTATCTCAAAGTCTATACTTGGAAAAGGTGTTAAAGAGGTTTAACATGCTTGATTCCAAGAGAGGATTGTTACCAGTGAGACATGGTATCCACCTTTCTAAAGAGATGTCTCCAAAGACACCTGAAGAAAGAGATAAGATGGCCAGGATTCCATATGCTTTGGCTATTGGAAGTTTAATGTATGCAATATTGTGTACTAGGCCGGATATCGCATACGCTGTTAGTTTGACTAGCAGGTATCAATCCAATCCAGGTTTGGAACACTGGATAGCTGTCAAGAAAATCCTTAAGTACTTGAGAAGAACTAAGGATTTATTCTTGATTTATGGAGGTGGAGACTTGCAATTGGATGGTTATACTGATTCTAATTTCCAATCAGATATCGATGATAGAAAGTCTACCTCTGGATATGTGTTCATTTGTAATGGAGGTGCAGTCAGTTGGAAGAGTTCCAAATAGAGTACGACTGCAGATTCCACTACAAAGGCTGAGTATATTGCTGCATCAGATGCTGCAAAAGAAGTTGTTTGGATAAAGAAGTTCATGACAGAACTTACCGTAGTTCCTTCCATTGAGTCAGCAGTTCCACTACACTGTGACAACAATGGAGCAGTTATACAGGCTAAGGAACCAAGGTCTCACCAGAAATCCAAACACATAGAAAGGCACTAACACATTATCAGAGAAATAGTTGGGCGAGGCGATGTAGCCATGCAGAAAATAGCATCAGCTGAAAATCTAGCTGATTCATTCACTAAGCCTATGTCACAGACTCAGTTAGACCGACATCTTGAGAAGATAGGTCTAAGATATTGTAATGAATGGCTCTAGTGCTAGTGGGAGATTATTAGTAGTATGCCCTAGAGCATATCATTTAGTATGTATCTTATACATATTTTTATTAATAAAAGGCATTTCCACTTTTCCGTTTACATAATATATTTATGTGTAATAGAAAAGGTCCATTGATATTTTGTTAGAAATATTATTCTTAAGTTGTTAAGAATATGAGTGACAATATTTCAAGCACAAAGTATCATAAATAGGTTCACAATCGAGGATACTTCATAATAAGGACATGACTTATCCAGAAAGATTGTATTCATATTTATTTCCAAGTTATTTATATGAGATATAAATAAGATAAAATGGTGAGTCTCATGCCATATAACAAACATGATAGGCACTTATAAATCATAAGTAAGCCGAACCAGTGACACTTATGACAATCACATGGAGTTTACTCTTGTCAATGTTTTGTCATAAATCATATCAGTGCATATAATCTTTAGACCTGAGATAGCATAGTTATCTTGTATATAGGTAGTTTGAGTTTGATACTGCTTTCATATTTGTACTGTGTATGGGTATATGGGCATGTGTTGGCTCCTACTAGTTATATATGGAGGTAGGTGTTGATTAAGATGGAATCTGTTCCTCTAAGTAAATAGAGATAAAATCCTATGTTCATTTAATTGTTCTTGATGTTTCAAGCTCCTGGCTAGGACAGATAGATTTATTCAAAAAAGAGTTTCTGATGAGAAAATCTTTTTAATGAAGAACTGGAATTAAAAGAGAACATAATATTCATAGAAAATGGAGTTTGACATAAACCATGACTCCAGCTTGAGTTGGGATTTTGTAACAGAGAGATTCTAGTGCATGGTAACATATGATTATAGGTTCATTTAAGGTAAACCTTATTACTAATTGGGTGGCCATGGCATGCTATGCTAGGTGTTAACCATGGTCTATGAGGTTCATAAAATGATTTAGAGAAATCATTTATGGTAAGAAAGAGTTCTGATGATATTAAGAGTTGATATCATGTCTCATTGCCAATTAGTGATGAGCCTAGTAAGTCACACACATACACAAGTTATCACCTATTTAAATATGATTTAATTTATTAATTAAAGAGTTTAATTGATTAATTAAATAGGTTTGGTTTGCAATTAAATTGCAAAGTCCCTAGCATGACTTGAAACCAAATCTAGATTATTGGATGTATAGTATAAGTTAAATTTATATTTAAAGTGTTTAAATATGAATTTAATTAATGAGAAATTAATTAATAGAGATTAATTAATTAATTAATTAATTTTTCATATAAATTGATTAGAAGAAGAAAAATAATTATTTTGGGTTAAGAACTCAAAATTAAGACACAGGGGCATTTTAGTCATTTCACAGTGTGACACGTGGCACCATGAGATGGTGACACATGGGATTACACATAAACTTGCCAAATGTTTTTTTTAATCATGTAAGATGATTAAAATCAAGATTAAATATAGGTTTGACACTTGGCACAATGTGATTGGGTCACTTAAACCTAGAGCTAATCAAAGGGTGACATGTGGCAAGGGTTTAATGTGTCAACCTAGCTATATAAGTGTTGTTATGAAAAAGAAAAATAACCAGCAGCCACTCCTCTCCTTTGTCACGCCATTTTGAGTCTCTCCATCTATTCTTCTTCATCTCTCATCAATTCAAAGAGATTAGCCATCAATCTCTTGAATTAAGAATACTATAAATTGTTTCTAGTGTCCTATTTACATCTCTAATCTCTTAAATGGCAGAACTTGAATTTCTAATTAATAGAAAAAAAAAGCTTTAGAAGCTGTTCAAGGGCTGCCATAGGTGTTCTTGGTGTGGATAAGCTAGAGGGACAACATCTGGTGTCCTGAAGACGAATCTCAAAGGCGCAGACACGCTGCAGTGCATCAAGAGGTTAGTGTAATCGTTCTTGATTTAATCTAGGGTTCTAAAATTAATCTGATTAATTTTAAAATATTAAATAGCAAATACAGATCCAAAAAAATATTAAAAGAGTTTTAATATGTTGTTTATCATTGAAATCAAATAGATAAAAATAAATATTGCATGATGCATGTGACCCTAGGTGAAAATTTTTTAATTTAATAGTATAAACTTGTGTTTTTCACGCTTCCGTTCCTTTAATTTTGCCATTAGAAAACTTAAGATTAAGAACAACTCAAAAACCTAAACATGGGTTTAGGGATTTCTTGCTCGATGGGGTTCAGAATCAAATTCCACCCCTTGGGAACTACATCTCTAATTGTTGATCTACTAGCCCGTCCGCACAAACCATGTGATCTTGATTACTAACCCTTCAACTCAAAATCCCCCTTTGTGAGTCTTTCTTTATCGGCCACCAAAATAATAAGAGAAGTTCAAACTTTGGGTATTTGTATAGGTAAGTAGAGAAATAATTTCTCTACATCTAAATCTCAAGGTAATAACTTCTAATGTCCTTGAGATTGAAAAAAAGAAAAGGGGAAAAGAACTTGGCTTGAGAGAAAACATGAAGAAAAAGAAGCTTTCCCTCTCTTCAAAAGAAATCCCTATCTTTTCCTCATATGGGTTGGCTTTTATAGTTTAGGGATATGGGAATCCCAAAATTTGGAGGAATGCAACACCCCTATTGGCATAGCCTGGTACATTTTACTGTTCCGGTGACCGGTGTCAGTCCGGACAAGTAAAAGGATTAGAACCACAACTAAGATACCTAGATAAGTGCTGAACGCAAATAATTAGTAATTGCTAAATAGTTAAGTATACAGAAGAAAAACAAAGCATAAAAAGTTAAATGAGCTGGGAGTCACAACGATGGGTGACTATCTCGGGAAATGACTGCGAGGTCAGTCTTAACTCAAATTTCAAACTAAAAAATGTGATGCCGTGGTCCTTAGGACTTGTGAATGGTTACCCATAGTTTGAGCTAGCTAGCCTTGTGATTTCTCATAAGCCTCCAGCTATTGAGATGAATATTGTTTTGAATGGCATGATATAACTGTGTGTTTTTATGAAATTCGTTTTGAGACTTCCAAAATGAAATTGTTTTGACTAAAAGTTTATAGATCATGTTTTGTATCTGTCTTTCATTTTCAGTATTGTATTTGAATAAATGTGAGTTGAATTATGCATAAATGTTATTTTAGTATGTTGTGCACCACTAAGTCATAGTACTCAGCGATGGCTGTTATTGCTGTCGCAGATATAAAGACTAGAGGAGCAACAGAGTGAGCTGCTAAGAATCTTGGAGCCACATCCCTAAAGTTTTATTGGTTATAATTTTATACCCTTTTTGTAATGTTTATATTTGTGTATGTAACCATATGTACATGTATAAACTGATCATAAGCAATTGTATAGAGTTTGTAATAATATTATTTTTGATTTTCTAATGTAAATTTTGGATTGATGAATGTAAATTGCTTTTTCTTTTATGCAATATGAATGAAGTATTTAGTATTATTTCTTAAAACAATTGAATTGAAAATATTGATTTGAATTTTAGAGTTTGGGAAAAATTGTGTTGATTGTGCTGTAGTAGTGATGGATTTTGATGAAAAGAATTATAGGAAGTGTTTTTACAGGTTTTTGAAGAACTATTTTCTTAAAATACAGACGGCACTCTGCCAAAATTTTTCTAAAGTTTGCGGACAAATAAAAATGGACAAAAATTTTAATTAGCTTTTAAACTTCTATTAAATGTAAGACAATGCTCACCACTTCCAAAAAGTAAGAAAATGGTTTTTAAAATCCCTTATAGGGTACTTAATGAGTTATCGGTAGGTGAAGTTCGGTAGTTCATTAGATATTCTACAGGATCATGTTATACCTTACAGAGGGGTAAGGTGTGACATGTTTTAGTGGTATCTGAGCGAATTTTTAAAGTATGTTTTGACTTGTAATTTGTGTCTTTTCTTTGATAAGTACAACTGCTCAATGTTCTTATTTGTTACATACAGTGCATTACATCATAAATATGAACTAATGGAGGGAAATCTCCTTGTGTTATTTGTTTAGGAGATATCCTAACTTCATACTGAAATGGAAGAAGGGCATTGCTCTGTTGAGCAGTCAGTAGAGACTGAGGCCCAAGGGGAAGCCCCAGCTCTCCAAAATGTCAGTGGGTCAGTGGCACCAGCCCCACAAATGCCACAGTTTCTGGCACAGTTCACCGAGCAAATGGCTATAATGTTTCAACAGATGGCTGGGGGTATGCCTGCTCAAACTCCACCCTAGACTTCTGTGGTGCAACCTCAGGCTCCAGTCAGACAGTATGACAAGCTGTTGAAACATGGGACGATAGAATTTAAGGGTACAGTAAACCCTTAAGAGATAGAGCAGTGGCTAGAGAAGATGGACTGAGGGTTCAAGAAACTGCAGTGCCCAGATGAACTAAAATTTGAATATTCAGTATCGCTACTATAAGGGGATGCGTATGACTGGTAGAAGACAATCCCCCACAGCTTGGCAGAACTGCCAGTATTGACCTAGGACGACTTAATCAGAGAGTTCAGATAGAAATATGTCCCAGATGCATATATGGATCAAAAATTGCAAGAATTCTAAGTCTAAAGTAAGGCAACAGATCAGTGACAGAGTATGAAAGGGAGTTCTCCTGCTTAAGCCACTATGCTGGGAGTTTTCTGTCTACCAAGAAAGAAAGGTGCAAGAGATTTGAGACCGGTTTGAAGCCCAGTCTAAGGATGCAAGTAGTGGGATTTAGATACAGTAACTTCTTTGAGCTTATCTCTCAGGCACTTGAGTTAGAAAGAATTGAGTTAGAATCGACACCAGTGAAAGAGAAATCTGAGAAGACCAAAAAATCAGAGAAAGATAAAGGGGAAAAATCAGCAGAGCAAAGTCCCAGTGGTACATCTGGAAAGAAAAAAAAAATGGGGGACCAAGCAGAGGTAGAGGTAGAAGGTTCGGAAGGGGCAGATTCTCCGGACAGAGACCACCTAGGTCTGGTCAGCAGTAGACCAAGGGTTCATATCCTCCCCGCCCCTGTGAGATATGTGGCAAGACTCATGGGGGAGAATGTTATTGGGTAACAAGAGCTTGCTTTAACTATGGAGGTACGGGCCATCTTGCTAAGGACTGCACCAGTGCCCATAGATTTAGGACAGCTCCTACTACTGCTGAGGGATCTATCCAGAGTTCTACTACCAGAGGTTTACAACTGGTTAGCAAAGGAAGAGGCAGAGGTAGAGGTAATGCTTTTGGCAGTCAGAGTATCGTTAGCCAGTCAGCACAAGGGAGTGCTCCAGCCAGAGTTTATACCATGAGACAGTGGGAAGAGGCTGAGACTTCTGATATTGTAGCCGGTACTTTCTCTATCTCTGATCAGGATGTCTTTGTGTTGTTTGATCTGGGTTCAACCCACTCATATGTTAGTGCTAGCATAGTTATTTCTCTTGCAGTTCCGTGTGCTAAAATGGATTTTAAAGCGCTAGTAACTAGTCCGTTAGGACAAGAGGTCCAAGTCAATCGAATGTATAGAGATTGTTCTTTAGTGATCCAAGGACATGTTTTTCTGTCATATTTGATTGAAATTCCCATCAAAGATTAAGATATCATCTTGGGCATGGATTGGTTAGCCAGGCATCACGCCATGATTGACTGTAGACTGAAGACAGTCACTTTTGGTCTCCTTCTGTACGGTGATGTGGTAATACACGGGGAGAGGCAGTTATTGCCATCAAACATCATTTCGGCTGCACTAGCTAGAAGGATGATCAGAAAGGGGTGTGAAGCATACTTGGCACATGTGATAGACACCCAAGTAGGGAGTCCATCATTGAGGGACACCCCTACCATATGTGACTTTCTGGATGTGTTCCTTGATGAGTTGCCAGGACTACCTCCAAAAAGAGAGGTGCAGTTTGAAATTGATGTTATGCCTGGTGTTGACCCAATCTCCATAACACCTGTGATACCCCTTACCCATCTACAGTGTAGCCGAGCAAGTTATGCCACTCAGTGTGCCGGAGAATTTTTTTGCAAATTTTATAGAACATCCGGCAGAGTGCCGACTGTAAATTAGAAAAACAGTTCTTCTGAACCTGTTTAAAAACACTTCCAATATAATTTCCAAATCCAAACTCCATTATACACATTCAAGTTAATCTCAAAATCTCAATCTCAAATCATAATACTATTTTCAAAACTTTTCTATTCACTTCATCACTTGAAGCATTTTCATAAATATTTCTCAACATTTCATTTATCAACATACGTTATACATAAAATTTCAATAACATGAAATTTCATATATTTACATTATTACATAATTACAAGAGTTGATAGTTACAATCCCAAAACTAATACATAATACAAAATGCTACCCAAAATCCTAATGTCCTACCATATGCAGTGCAGGTGTGAGGTGACTCTGGACTCCGGATGCAGCTCTAAAGGCTCACCCTATCTGATGTCTGCTGGGCTCCCTAGCTAAGTCTCCAGTACCTGCGCGTGGCAAAAGTGACATGCTAAGCAATTCTGCTTAGTGGTGACAATATAAAATAAAATAAAATAAAACAAAATAATTATGCAGAATGTATGATTTCATTTTTGGATAGACTTAATTTCTGGTATTTATTACAGTATTATTCGATTAAAATTTGGTAAAATTTATTATCATTGCCGAGTAACCCATACTAGTCGAATGGACTGGATAAACGAGTAAACTAACACTGGGTACTGAGTACCTCAGACCATCACACCATCGATCATTGTGTCTCCCGCTGTGCAACAGAACAGCTAATAAGCTGTAATAATTATCAGGGATAAAACCTGAGTGTAATAACTCAAATAACATTGCCAAAGGCTATTATGTCATAGAATGGCATGGAAAGCCATGAAACACAGAATGGCATGAAGCCATACGCAGTACTGCTAACAAAACCCTATTGGCATGCCAACCTATCCAAACTAATCTTGCTAGGTATACTAGGGCTTTTTACACTTTTAAGTTTCACAATTTTTGAAATTTAAGTTTTAGTGTTACTATTCCATTCATTGGTCAACAAAAATGTTGACTTTTGCATAGGCAAGAGGTACATTGGTTCTAATACTCCCAACATGCCACATTTTGGATTCTAAATTTGTTGGTATTGATTGCCAATACCATTTCTAAACCTAATGTTAATTGGACAGAATTTTCAGTTTTTATGCTTTGTTTTTACTATTCCATTAGTCATTTTTGTAGTGGGAATTTGGCAAAATGATCAACATGAAAGTTGTTCCTTATTTTGTCTAGTTACATTTACTTTTTTGAATCACTCCATTTGAAGTTTTGTAACTCAAGTTATGGCCCAAAAACCACAACTGGCCAGACTATAATTTTTCCAGAATTTCTGGACTGACCAAATCTATACTACACGGAACAGTGACTGCAACTCACTTTTTGAATATGTTATGGTCATACTTTGGGTTAGGTTTCTTCAAGAAAGTTCTTGGTCTATATCTCAGCTTGTTGCTGCTAAAATTTGAGGTCAATTAGACCTTTTCACACTGAGTTATGGCCAAATGACCCAACAATATTCATTTGGTCATTTTGCCCAGGCAGAATGCAGGTCACCCGGATTAGGGCAATCTTTTGGTCCACTTAGTTTGATTTTCTGGGCATGGTTTCTTCACCAAAGTTGTGCCATTATGTGTCTAGTTTCATATCCAATTGGCCTTGCACCAATTGATATTGCTGCCCAAACCTGCTGGACTCATGTCTAATCCTGCAGGTCACCAAGGGCAGCCACACCAAACCCAAATCCTACTACACAATTCACTTCATTTTTTGATTCAAACCAAACCAAATGGTCACTAATTGACCATTATTTTCATGTCCAATTGGCCTTGCACCAATTGAACCTCTACAATTCAAGTTATTGATGCCCAAACCTGCTGGACTCATGTCCAACCTTGCAGGTCACCAAGGGCAGCCACACCAAACTCAAATCCCACTACACAATTCACTTCATTTTTTGATTCAAACCAAACCAAATGGTCACTAATTGACCATTAAAACCTACTTCCATCATCACATGGTCAAAGTCTCATTTTTCCACCCCAAACGCTAACTCAACATTACAAAACCATGCATTATCATTGCATTTCATCACTTCACTTACAAGATGTATATTATGGGCAACCATACTACCTTTTTAACTTCACTAAAATCATCACAATCTTGCCCTAACCATGGCTGCCGAAAATTATGGGTTGGCATACAAATGGTATTCAACAAATTTTCCTTGTAATTTACACTCATTCAAAGTCTTTAACATGAATTTAAAGTGAAATTCATGGTTAGGTCACTAACCTCTATGGAGTGAGATTTTTCCACTTGCTAAAGCTCTTCCTTTTCCTTTCTTTTTGCTCCCAAAAGACTCTCCAAGGTGTAAAAGCACTTTTTTGTGTTGCTAGGTTAGGGTTTTGTTGTGTAGAAGCTAGGGAAAATCAAGCTTTGAAAGCTTGCTAAGGTTGGCTATGGTGAAGGTGTGTAACGGCAAGGAGAGAAAGAAGAAGAGAGTTCTGTTTTTTTTTTTTTTCATTTTCAAGCCCATTTTATCTCTTTTAAATAAAGTTATGCCATGTGTCAAGATTGGGTTGGTTGGGAGAACTTTAATGACATCACTATGATGTCATAATGCCATTTTCTTTCATTTTCTCTCCATTTCTTGTCTAATTAATTTCAATTAAATTTTTAACAATATTTAGTCATATTTTATGTTATATAAATTATTTATTTAACTGGACAAGTTGGCCAAAAATCATCTCTGAAGACAAAATGACCAAAATGCCCTCCGTTTGACTTAACTAGCCAAAATTGTCTGTACCGATAGAAAAAATTTTGTAAGCATTTCCTTGGCATTCTAATGCCATAAGAACCTCAATAACCCTTCTCTAAAGTCCCAATAATTATTTTATAATTTTTCCCCTGGGTCTAGGGCTCCTAGTTGCGAGAATTGTAACTTCTCACTAGGTTACCCATCGCTAGGGCACCGGCTCATTTAACTTGATTGTATTTTATTTCTAAAATTTTTCCTAAATTTTTCTTATTAATGTTTGAGTTAATTATGCTTCCTCACTTTAGTTTAAATATTTTTCCAGACATTCTTGCTGTCTGGACCGACATTGGTCATCGAAATAGTAGAATGTACGGAGTAGCTAAAGTGAGGATGTTACAACACCATATAGAATAGCACCAGCAGAATTGAAAGAGTTGAAAGTGCAGTTGCAAGAGCTGCTTGATAAGGGCTTTATTTGCCCTAGTGTGCCATGTAACACCCTCACTGTAACAATTTCGCACATTTTACTATTTTGGTGACCGGTGTCGGTCCGGACAGCTAAAACGTCTGGAAAAATAATTAAAATAGAGTGAGGAGTCATAAATAACACAAATATTAATAAGAAAAATTTAGGAAAAATTTTAGAAATAAAATACAACCAAGTTAAATGAGTCGGTGCCCTAGCGATGAGTAACCTAGTGAGAAGTTGCGGTTCTCGCAACTAGGAGCCCTAGACCAGGGAGAAAATTCATAAAATAATTTTTGAGATTCTAGAGAAGAGTTATTGAGGTTTCTATGGCATTAGCATGCCAAGAAAAGATTTAGAAAAATTTTTCAATCGGTACAGACAATTTTAGTCTGTTAAGCTAAACGGAGGGCATTTTGGTCATTTCTTCTTCAGAGATGATTTTTGACCGACTTTTCAAGTTAAGTAAATAATTATTATGATCTAAAATATGAATAAATATTGTTAAAAATTGAATTGAAAATGAGTAGAAAAGAAAAGAAAAGAAAAATGAAAGAAATTGGGAATTATGACATCACATGATGTCATTAACATGCCCCCACCCAATCACAACTTGACAAGCAAATTAAAGGGATTAAAATGACATAAAAATGAGATAAAAATGAAATAATTCCAGCAGCCCCTTCTTCTTATTCCCGCACCAAAGAAAAAAAAGAGAGGAAAACCACCATTAAAGCTCCAAATGAGCTTGATTCCCTAGCCAACTACACCATAAAACCTCACCCTCTCTTCACAAAAAATTTCCCTTACCACTAGAGCTAAACTTGGGCAGCCATTAGAAGAGAAGGAAGTGAAGGAAAGTGAAGGGTGAAAATTCATCCAAGAGGTTAGTGCTAATTTTCTTGCTTCCATTCTTTTCTAAGCATGAATTTAAGTTGAGTTAAGTTGAAAATTTGATGAAAAATGAATTAAAGATGCATGAACTTGCCCCATGAAATTTTGGCAGCCTTAGGGTACCTAGGGTTTCAACAATTTGATTGCATAATAGTTATGTATGGCTGCCATTAAACATGATTTTGGTGTTTTAATTCATGGATTGTATGTATATAGAGAATTGAAATTGTTGGAGTTAGGGTTTGGGCACCAAAATTTGGATTTTGTTTAAGCATGGGTGAAAAGAGGTTGTAATGGTCAGTTATTGACCATGTGGTCATGTTTGAGTAGGAAATTGAGTGAATGGTGCCAAGAGAATTGAGGTTATGTATGCTGCCCATGGTGACCTGCAGAATTGGACATGAGTCCAGCAGGTTTGGGCAGCCATAACTTGAATTTTACAGGTTCAATTGGTACAAGACTAATTGGACATAAAACTAGACACATAATGGCACAACTTTGGTGAAGAAACCATGCCTAAAAAAACCAAGCCAAGTGGACCAAAAGTTTGCCCTAATTCGGGTGACCTGCAGTCTGCCTGGGCAAAATGACCAAATAAACAGTATTTGGTCATTTAGCCATAACTTAGTGTAGAAAGGTCCAATTGACCTGAAATTTTACCAGAAACAACCTGAGACATAGACACAACTTTCATGAAGAACACAAATCCAAATTCTGACTATAACCTAGTCAAATTGCCAACCAAACTTAGGTCACCAAATTTGGCAGAACCAAATTGCCTAGAAAATTTGGGTACAGGTCACTCCGTCTAGTTACGGTAAAATGACCATAACTTGAGCTACAAAACTCCAAATGGAGTGATTCAAAAAAGGAAATTCAACTAGACAAAATAAGGAACAACTTTCATGTTGATCATTTTGCCAAATTCCCACTACAAAATTGACCAATGGAATAGTAAACACAAGGCATGAAAACTGAAAATTCTGCCCAATTAACAATAAGCTTGGAAATGGTGTTGGCAACCAATACCAACAAATTTTGAATGCAAAATGTGGTATCTTTGAGAACTTAGGTTCAATAAATTTATTATGTATTAAAAATTCAACAATTTGAGTTAATAGTAATGTGAATAGTAATACAAAGACACAAAGTATAATAACTAAATTGGTAGAGGAAATTAAGGTATGAAATTTGGAATCCATGAAACATTCATGGATTACTTGAAATAGAAATAGTAATTCACCTAAATGACTTAATGAACATTTAAGTTATGTGAGTATAAATATTTATTTTCATTACTAGTAGGTCTAATAAAACATAAGTAATACCACTTGAATATGAAATGACATTAACCTAGATGGATTGTTGAGTATAAATGGGATGAGGTTTACATTAGGATTTATGTTTCCATTACAAATAAGATAATAACACCTTGTATGAGTTATGAATTCATATAAATATTGTAATGAATAAATAAATCACATGAAAATATGAATGGAACATTAGTTTTCTTTATAAGAGAAAGGAAAAATGTTTTGAGTACAATGGTATATGAACACCATTGTTGTGAATTGTGATCAATATGAATGATGTAAGGAATGTATGAATATTATGATGAATGTATAAATTATGAAATTTATCATGAAATAATAAAGTCATAAAACACAATATATTAATATTTAATGATATTATGTGCCTTGTATTGCCCAGACATGTGTGTCAGATTGGATAGTTTGGCATGCCAATAGGGTATTATTTTAGCAGTACTGCAAAAGGCTTTATGCCTATATTCATGGCTTCATGCCCGTATTCATGGCTTTATGCCCGCATTCATGGCTTTATGCCTGCACTCATGGCTTAATGCCCGATTATGTAATATCATGGCTTTTTAGCCATACTGACTGCATACGTGGTTGACGTTCTGTGTCCCATGGTATGACAGCCCGAGGCATCGCGGTGTCCTGTGCCAACGACCTGTTATCCAGTTTAGTCAGCCTGTCATAGGTTACTTGGGCAGTGTAATTTATTGAAACAAATTAAGACTATTAGTAATTAAAAATATTAGAAATCAAATAATTGAGTTAATAAGACTTCAAAAGAATTAGTTAGAATTATGAAATGATCCAAACCACATAAAAATTGTTAAGTAAAATGATAAAAGAGTTGCAAAAATAGGTAGAACTTAACTAAATATTTTAAATGTACCTTCTATTGCCATATGAATATAAACTGAGTATTTTTATTAATTCTGTATATTGTACATTATCATTGTGAATTTAGGAATTAAACGCTTCCAAAGCTGAACAAATTAGAACAAAAGATAATTAGTATTAGACACATTGTATTAAATTAAATTGATTCTTAAATATTCAAATTATGCTTCGTTCTTTCTTTATTTGTATATTATTTCCTTGTTATATTATTGCACCACTAAGCAGCAATGCTTAGCGCGATGGAATTGTTTCCTCGCGCAGGTACTGAAGGTAAAGCGTAGATAAAAATATTAAATAGAGATTTTAGAGTTCTGATCTACAGAAGTGTCTAAAGTATTCAAGGTTGTCACCTCCTTAGCAATGCATGTAGATAGGGCCCATATAGATCATATTTTGTATTTTGTATAAAATGCTAGATATTGTATTATAATGTAGATTATGAACAAGTAATTAATAGAAATGTAATGTAAATTAATAAATTAGCTTTTTCATATGTAATTAATTTATATATCATGTAAATTATGAAATTATGTAAATTAATGAAATTTGAAAATTTTACTTATGTGATTTGAGCATGAATGAGATTATATGGATTTGAAGACAGATTTGAAATATATATAGATAATGCATGGAAATGAATATGAAATTGAGATATATGAATGAGATGTGAATTATGAGATGGCTATAAAAATAATTGATAAGATTTTTATTGTAAAATATTATTGAAATTTTCAAACAGGTGAATAGTATAACACGTCAAACGATAATAAAATAGGAGAAACTTCGTTAGTTTTTCCGTTGAAAAAATAATCGATATTAAATATAACAAGAACAAAATTTTTAAAGAAATAAAGTGAGGTAAGTTAGGGTGCTCCAGCACTGAATGTAGCATGCCTTGCTCGGCTACACTGTAGTCGGGTGCGGGGTGTTACATGCCACCTTGGGGAGCACTAGTGTTGTTTGTTAAGAAAAAGGATGGCACTCACCGCTTATATATTGACTACCGCCAGTTGAATAAGGTGACAATAAAGAATAGATACCCATTGCCACGCATTGATGACTTATTTGATCAGCTGAGGGGTGTAGCTGTGTTCTCCAAGATTGACCTGAGATCATATTATTATCAGCTGAAAGTACAAGAGCAGAGTATCCCTAAAACTACCTTTAGAACGTGCTATGGCCATTATGAGTTCTTGGTCATGCCATTTGGATTAACTAATGCTCTGGCTGCTTTTATGGATCTGATGAACACTATCTTCAGACCATACCTCGACCAGTTTGTTATGGTATTCATTGATGATATACTGGTTTATTCGAGGAGTGCAGAAGAGCATGATAGACATCTGTAGATTGTACTACAGACTTTGAGGGAGAAACAGCTATACGCCAAATTGTCGAAGTGTGAATTTTGGCTGAAGGAAATATCTTTCTTAGGGCACATAGTATCGACAGAGGGCATTAAGGTAGATCTAAGTAAGATAGAAGCTATCCTTAATTGGAGACCTCTCAGAAATATCACAGAGATTCACAGTTTTCTAGGTTTAGCTAGATACTATTGACTGTAGACTGAAGACAGTCACTTTTGGTCTCCTTCTGTATGGTGATGTGGTAATACACAGGGAGAGGCAGTTATTGCCATCAAACATCATTTCGGCTGCACTAGCTAGAAGGATGATCAGAAAGGGGTGTGAAGCATACTTGGCACATGTGATAGACACCCAAGTAGGGAGTCCAGCATTGAGGGACACCCCTACCATATGTGACTTTCTGGATGTGTTCCTTGATGAGTTGCCAGGACTACCTCCAGAAAGAGAGGTGCAGTTTGAAATTGATGTTATGCCTGGTGTGGACCCAATCTCCATAACACCTGTGACACCCCTTACCCGTCTACAGTGTAGCCGAGCAAGTTATGCCACTCAGTGTGCCGGAGCACCAATTTATGTTTCTATTACAATTTATCCCTTTTTAATTCATTTATTTTCAATTTTGATAAATCTGAATTTTGATAAATCTGAATTTTCAACTTTCATGTTGATCATTTTTCCAAATTCCCACTACAAAATTGACCAATGGAACAGTAAACACAAGGCATGAAAACTGAAAATTCTGCCCAATTAACATTAAGCTTGGAAATGGTATTGGCAACCAATACCAACAAATTTTGAATGCAAAATGTGGTATCTTTGAGAACTTAGGTTCAATAAATTTATTATGTATTAAAAAGTCAACAATTTGAGTTAATAGTAATGTGAATAGTAATACAAAGACACAAAGTATAATAACTAAATTGGTAGAGGAAATTAAGGTATGAAATTTGGAATCCATGAAACATTCATGGATTACTTGAAATAGAAATAGTAATTCACCTAAATGACTTAATGAACATTTAAGTTATGTGAGTATAAATATTTATTTTCATTACTAGTAGGTCTAATAAAACATAAGTAATACCACTTGAATATGAAATGACATTAACCTAGATGGATTGTTGAGTATAAATGGGATGAGGTTTACATTAGGATTTATGTTTCCATTACAAATAAGATAATAACACCTTGTATGAGTTATGAATTCATATAAATATTGTAATGAATAAATAAATCACATGAAAATATGAATGGAACATTAGTTTTCTTTATAAGAGAAAGGAAAAATGTTTTGAGTACAATGGTATATGAACACCATTGTTGTGAATTGTGATTAATATGAATGATGTAAGGAATGTATGAATATTATGATGAATGTATAAATTATGAAATTTATCATGAAATAATAAAGTCATAAAACACAATATATTAATATTTAATGATATTATGTGCCCTTGTATTGCCTAGACATGTGTGTCAGATTGGATAGTTTGGCATGCCAATAGGGTATTATTTTAGTAGTACTGTGAAAGGCTTTATGCCTATATTCATGGCTTTATGCCCGTATTCATGGCTTTATGCCCGCACTCATGGCTCTCCATGTTGGCATCTCCATTGACCAAATTACTTCAAAAAGATGTGAAATTTCAGTGGATGGATAAATGCCAACAGAGTTTTGATGAATTGAAGAAATATTTAACTGAAGGTCCAGTCCTTACTTTACCTACACCAGGTAAAGAATACACAGTTTACAGTGATGCTTCTCATAATGGGTTAGGCTGTGTACTGATGCAAGAGCGGAATGCCATTGCCTATGCATCACTCTAGCTGAAACTGCATGATAGGAATTATCCAACACATGACTTGGAGCTAGCAGCTATTGTATTTGCTCTTAAGATTTGGAGACATTATTTGTATGGGGAGAAGTGCTACATCTACACAGATCATAAGAGTTTGAAGTACCTGGGCATTCAGAAGGAGTTGAATTTGAGATAAAGGAGATGGTTAGTGTTGATAAAAGACTATAATTGTCTTATAGACTATTAGCTAGGGAAAGCTAATATGGTGGCTGACGCTTTAAGTCACAAGACTATGGCAAGTCTACGGGTTTCTCCTTTGTCTTTGGTACATGAGTTGAGGGTATTGCATGCCAGCTTAGAAATTGATGATGAGGGGCAAACAATAGTTGCATGGCATGTACAACCAGTGTTGATTGATCATATCAGAATGGCTACTCAGAATGGTCAGAAGTATCAGAAGCTGTTAAAAGAAGTCAGACAGGGTAAGAAACCAGAATTCTTAGTGAGAGATGGTAGCCTATTGCTACACCTGGGCAGAATGTGCGTTCCTAATGATGTTGATTTGAGGCAGATCATTATGAAGGAAGCACATGAGTCTCCTTTTGCTATGCACCCTGGTGGCACAAAAATATATAGAGGGCTGAAAGAGCACTACTGGTGGATGGGTATGAAAAGAAATGTAGCAAAATTTGTTTCTAAATGCCTAAACTTGTCAGCAAGTAAAGGCAGAGCATCAAGTACCAGCTGGTTTGTTACATCCACTACCAGTACCGAAATGGAAATGGGAGAGAATAACTATGGATTTTGTGATGGGACTTCCGAGGAAACAGAAGAGCCATGATGTAGTATGGGTCATTGTCGATAGACTGACCAAGTCTGCTCATTTTCTGCCCGTAACACCCCTATTTGCATAGCCTGGTAAATTATACTATTTCGGTAACTGGTGTCAGTCTGGACAATTAAGAGAATTAGAATCACGTTTAAGACAACTAGATAAGCCCTGAACGCAAATAATTAGTAATTGCCAAATAGTTAAGTATAAAGAAGAAAAATAAAACATAAGAAGTTAAATGAGCCGGGAGTCACAGCGATGGGTGACCTTCTCGGGAATGACTGTGAGGTCAGTCTAAACTCAAATTTCGAACCGTAAAATGTGACGCTGCGGTCCTTAGGACTATTATGAACACAGTCAAAAAGAGAAAATCACGAAAAAGAATTGTTAAGCAGGTCAAATAATTAGATCAGGGATCCGGAAAAAATATTGAATAACTTGCAAACCGGATTGAACCAGCGAGGGGCAATTTGGTCAATTCACCCCTAAAGCTGACTCCTGACCTAACTGTCCAATAAAATCAGAGAAATGAAAATTTTTGAATGTAGAATTTAATTAAAGAAGAATGGAGAAATGAAAAAAAAAAAAAAAAAAAAAAGAGAAAAGAGAAAAGTTTATTACTTCATCCAAGTGACCCCACCATTACATCATAAATGATTTTAATTTATTATAAATTTTGACTAAGTAAAACTTAAGATAATTATACATAAAAAAAAGAAAAGAGAAAAAAATAATAAAATCATTTCATTTCTTCTTCTTTGGCCGGCCAAGCTTTCTCTCTCTCCCTCTCCATTACAAAACCACCATGGAAGCTTGATCTCAAGCTAGAGTTCACCCAACTTAACCCTACCTTGCCCTAAATTCTTCCATAAAAACTTGTTAGATCAACTTGAGAAAGAGATTGAAGAAGGAAAGAAAGGGAATAAAGGAGTGAAATTGAAGAATTTAAATTCAAGTGGAGGTAAGCAATTTACTTTGAAAATTTTGGTTTCTTATTTGTGTGTTTAGCTCAAGTAACTTAGATATTAACTTAAAATCAAAAGAAAACAATTGAGGGACCAAACATGAAATTCATCCATCTAGGGTTAGGGTTTGATATGAATGAGTTTGATGGTTTTGAATGGTTATTTGAGGTGAATTTGGTGTGTAGAACATGAATACACACTTTAAATTGCATTAGATTGAACTTTGTGTGTAGCTAGGGTTTTGAACATGTGAAAAGTTGAAGAAAATTTTGAAAATTGGCCAAATGATGTTACTAACCTTATTTGAGTTGAGAAATGGTCAATTGTGACCATTTGTGGTGTGTATGAAATGTTGGAACCAAGTTCCAATTCGGATTGGTAAAGTTCAATCTGCAGGCAGCTTGACCTAGGTCCCTTTCAGGGATGAAAACTAAAAATTTACCAACCCATTTGGTATGAGCCAATTGGGAATAAAACTAAACACAAAATGGCACATTTTTCATTTAGGAATTATGCCTAGAAAGTGAACATAACTTAGTAAACAATTAGACCAAATCCGAAATTGGCAAATTGACCTATACAAAAATGACTAAATGAATAGTAGTTACGTAAATGACCATAACTTGGACTAGGAAGGTCCAAATGACCTAAATTTTATACCGATAGAAAGCCGAGACATAGCCCTACAACTTTCATGAAGAAAACAAACTCAAATTTCGATCATAACTTGTTTGAAAAGCCACCTGCAATCAACCCACAAAAACTGCCATTATCCAGTGCATGCCCAGCATCCTGGGTAAAACAAAATCCGGCCAACCATGTTCAAATGGCTATAACATAGGCTAAAAAACTCCAAATGGAGTGATTCAAAAAGAAAAATAAAGTTAAGACAATAAGGAACAACTTCTATGAAGAAAACTTAGCCAAATTATCACAGCAACATGACCAATGGAATAGTGCAAAATTGAAAACCAAAACTAAAAATTTAAAATTTGCGCCTAAGAGACTTGAAGTTTGAGAAAACAACCAAAACCAACAAAATTGGTAACTAAAATTTGCTATGTGGGTATAATTGGATTTCCCATACCTTTTAAGCATAAAAAAAGTCAATATTTTGACTTGAATAGTAACCCCGACATGAAAATTTTCAAAAACATAAGTTTAAGCATATTGAGGCTAGAGTTGAGCATATATGAGTTTAATTATTGGATTTATTGTGAGATAAAATACTGAAACAGTGTCAATTATGTGTTTCAGCTGAAAAAGACCCAAAAAATCTAAGGGATTGAGTCAAGGCTTACAGGCAACTTGTAACACCCTCACTGTAGCAACTCCGTACATTCTACTGTTCCGGTGACTGGTGTCGATTCGGACAGCTAGAACGTCTAGAAAAATATTTAGATTAGAGTGAGGAATCATAAATAACTCAAATATTAAGAAGAAAAATTTAGAAAAAATTTTAGAAATAAAATACAACCAAATTAAATGAGCCAGTGCCCTAGCGATTGGTAACCCAGTGGGAAGTTGCGGTCTTCGCAGCTAAAGGCCCTAAACCCAGGAGAAAATTCATGAAATAATTTTTGGGACTCCAGAGAAGAGTCATTGAGGTTTCCATGGTATTAGAATGCCAAGAAAAAGCTTAGAAAAATTTTTCGATCGGTACAGACAATTTTAGCTCAATAAGCCAAACGGATGAGGGCATTTTGGTCATTTCGTCATCAGAGATGATTTTTAACCGACTTCTCTAGTTAAATAAATAATTATTATGACATAAAATATTAATAAGAAGTGATGAAAATTAAATTAGAAATAAGTAGAAAAAGAAAAGAAATGAAAGAAAGAAAATTAATTATGATATATGCATGACATAAGCATGACCTAATAAAAGCTAACATCAAATAGAAATTAGACAACTTATCTTCATTATCTAAATTAAAATTGATCTCCTTCCTCTTCAGCCAGCATTCTTCCGTCCCAATTCCTCCTCACCATTCTCTCTCAATTTTCTTTATTTCCACCATAGATCCACCATTCTAAGCTTTCAAACCACCACCCTCTCTTCACCAAAATTATAGGAAACCTTGAGGGAACTTCATATCCAGCCTTGAAGTGAAGAAAACATGCCAAATTTCCAAGTGAGAAATCTGGCCAGAAGTGGAATACAAGGGGAAAGTGGAGTTTGATTGAAGTGAAGGGTGATTGAAGGTTGTTTGAAGCCAAGGGACCAAGGTTAGTGCTATCAATTCCTTTGGATTTTGAAGTTGCACCAAATTGATTTAGGTTTTGCTAAATTGGGAATTTGATGTTATGTTGATAAATTGATGTGTTGAGATTAATTATGGAGTATTTGAAGTGTATTGAATGTGAATGAAGTTGGTAGTAGTATGGAATGGGGGGGGGGGGGGGTATTGGAAGTGTTGTGTTTATGCAGGATTTTCTGGACTTTGAGTCTAGTACCTAAATGTGACCATAAGTAGAGTTAGGTTACTCCAATTGGTGTGAGACCAATTGGACATTAAACTTGGGACATAATGACACATTTTTGGTTAAGAAACCATACCCAGAAAACCAATTAGGATAACCTAAAAACTACTCCAATCCGGGTGATCAACATGTTGTCCCTAGAAAATGACTAAATGAACAGTATTTGTTCAAATGGTCATAACTTAGAGTAGAAAAGTTCAATTGATCTGAAATTTTACCAGCAGAAAGATGAGACATATCCTACAACTTTCATGAAGAAAACAAATCCAAATTCTGACCATAAACTAGTTAAATTGCCAACCAAACTTAGGTCACCAAATCTGGCAGAACCAAATTGCCTAGAAATTCTGGGTACAGGTCAATCCTGCCAGTTATGGTAAAATGATCATAACTTGAGCTATAAAACTCCAAATGGAGTGATTCAAAAAAAGAAATGTAACTAGGCACAATAAGGAACAACTTTCATGAAGACAATTTTGTCAAATTCCTACTGTACAAATGACCAATGGAACAGTAAACCTAGGGTATGAAATCTGAAAATTTTGAATAATATAAGATAAGCTTTGAAATGGTATTAGAAATCAATACCAACAAAAATAAAATGCAAAATGTGGTATCTTGGTGAATTTAGGTTCAATAAATTTATTATGTATTAAAAAGTCAATAATTTGAGTGAATAGTAATGTGAATAGTAATGCAAAGACACAAAGTGTAAGAATTAAATTGGTAGAAGAAATTAAGGTATGAAATTTGGAATCCATGAAATGTTCATGGATTACTTGGAATAGAAATAGTAATTTACCTAAATGACTTAATGAACATTTAAGTTCTGTGAATATGTAATTAAGATTTATATTTCCATTACTAGTAGGTCTAATAAAACATGAGTGATACCTCTTGAATATGAAATGAAATTAACCTAGATGGATTGTTGAGACTTGTACTCCCAACACCAATAGAGTTTATAATATATTAACAATACAACTTGAAGTATGAAATGTACTTTACATGAATAGATTGTTGAATGAATAAATGTGATAAAAGTGTCATTTGGGATTTAGGTTCCCATCAAGAGAGAAAGGAAAGATATTTTGAATATGAATGGTACATAAGATTAAATGAATGTGAATTGTAATTAGTATGAATATTACGATGAATGCATAAATTACCTAGAAATGTGAATTTGGAAATTATGTTTCCATTATAAACAAAATTAGAATGCTATAAAAATATAAACGAAATATATAATGAAATGATGAAACATATAAACTCTTAATGGTACTATGTGCCCATTTATTGCCTAGACACATGTGTCAGATTGGATAGATTGGCATGCAAATGGGGTATTGTTTTAGCAGTACTGCGAAAGGCTTTATGCCTGTATTCATGGCTTTATGCTCGCACTCATGGCTTTATGCCTGTATTCATGGCTTTATGCTCGCACTCATGGCTTTATGCCCGTACTCATGGCTTTTATGCCTGATTATGTGTTATTATGGCTTTTTAGCCATACTGACTGCATACGTGGTTGACGTTTCGCGTCCCATAGTATGACGGCCCGAGGCACTACGGTGTCCAGTGCCAACGACCAGTTATCCAGTTTGGTCAGCCTGTCATAGGTTATATGGACAGTGAAATTTATTGAAATAAGTTAAGAATATTAGCAATTAAAAATATTAGAAATAAAATAAATGAGTCAGATGACCTAAAATAAATTAGAGTAGTTATTTATTAGAAAAAATCGAAATGAACTGGACCGATAATAAAATTTACTTATTATGAAATAATCTGAGACAACCTAGAAAGTATTGAGAAAATACTAAAAGATTAGCAAAGAAAATTATAACATACATAAATATTGCAAATGTGACTTACATAATGATATAAGCATAAATTTATTATTTTTAGATCATTTTTCTTTGTACATTATTAATGTACATTGGCAAAATAAACTGTCACACCCTACCCCTCTGTAAGGCATAACATGATCCCATTAGTATACCTAATGAATTACCAACTCCGTCTACTGATAACCCATTAAATACACTACAAGGGATTTTAAAAACTTTTCTTACTTCTTTTACAGTGGTGAGCACTATTTACAGGTGTTAAAAACTTTTGTGAACTGAAGTGAAACAGCTAACTCATTTGGATTATTTGGAATTTCTGTAAAAATTTTGGCAGAGTGCCATCTGTATTTTGGATAAAACAGTTCTTAAGAAAACCTGTAAAAAGCACTTCAATATATTTCCAAATCTCAACTCCAACATTTTCTCAACTCAAATCCATAGTAATTTTTCAAAGACTGAGATAAAAGAAATATAATATAAATTTAACAAGTCAAAATAACTCATATTTCACTTTACAACTTCAATGTACAATTTTAATTTACAACTGCTCAAAACCAACAACAATATGTACATACAGTGAACATACATTACATTACAAAATACAAAATATTGGTATACTCATTATACCCATAGCCTCTCATTGGAGGTACTAGCAGCCTAGTCTGCTGCAATGTCTGTCTGTCTACCTGCGACAGCAATAAAAAGCTATCGCTGAGACAATGTCTCAGTGGTGCACAACATTAAACAAATACAATTTAAATCACAATTCATAAATCATATAGATAGTGGATACTTAAAACCGTAGTTAAATTCAAGACAATAATGTCATAAGGAATTTAACACAATATTACAATAAATCTCAGTAATCAAAACATAGCTAAATTCAAAAGACAGTGAATGTCAATAAGAATTTAAACTCATTTTACAATCTTACAATATGCATCAATAAATCACACACAGCTTTAATCATGTTCCAAAGTTCAATTCATCCCAAAAGCCAATAGCTAATGAGGTATTCAACTCATCCCAAAAGTCGATGACTAATGAGGAATAACATAGTTAGCTAGCAAAAATATGAGTACTCATTCTATTCGTCCTCAACAGGCACACACCTCAACACTTCAGCCAGAGAGGGAATTCAATTCATCCCACTAGACAAGCTAGCGAGGAATACAATCAATGTACATGATAGCTGTGGTTTCAAACCACCATGTTGCTTTTCAATCAATAAGTATCCATCAATATCATTCAAACAATTTCTCACAATTTCAAATCATTTACAATGCTTTTCAAGAATTAAATATCCATTCAAACACATTTCCACAATTTAAAACAATAATGTACAAATAGTCATAATTCATTTCAATTGAAAATAATTCAAAGGAATTAGTCACAGTGCACAAACCTCGATGACTGTCTCCGGTCCGACTCGTGATTTCCTTCCCTTTTCACGAGTCTTTGGTAATCGAGAAACACAATTTGAAGTGTTTCAGTACTAAATTAAACTGTCTCTAACGATAATGTTCGATAAGTAATTCACTGAAGGTTATTATTTGCTCAATTACCTAATATACCGACCCTCGATGCATTTTAGGTAAATTAGGTTTTGGTGTCCTTAATATGTCACATTCTATAGGGTTTTAGGGTTGGTACGTTTTACCAAACTCATTTCCTTGTATACTGTGTTTCCTAGCATTTTATTGCAATTTGTTGAATTCTGGGATACTAGTTTGACCTAGCCGGACGACCTAGTTCTCTCAGTTTTCGGGTTTCGATCAAAACTACAAACTTTTAGATCTATGTCTTATGGAACGCGGGGCAAAATTTTAGGTCAATCCGAGTTAAGTAGACCAAGTTATGGTCATTACACTATTGCTGGTCAAATGGCATCAAATTAGGTCAATTTTAGGTCAATTTGGTCAACTTTGGTTCGGCCAGTTTTTGGACCCGAACTTGTGCAAGCTTTTTGACTTGCTTCTGGTCATTTCTGGGCTTTGGTGTCTTCATAAGACTTGTAGGTTTGGGTCTTAACTATTCATGGTTAAAATTTCAGGTCAATTGGACCTGTTTTGAGTGAGTTATGGCCTAAACACTAACTGCTGCCCAATTGGTCAGTTTTTAGGTCTCAATTGCACTTAATCCGAATTGGTCATTTTTTTATGTCACCTTGTAAGCAGAATTTTAGTATGCTTTCTCAATGAAAGTTGGCACATTTTGTGCCTAGTTTCACCTCCAATTGGTCTCATACCAATTGAGGTTACACATTTAAAGTTATTGACTAAATTGCATACTGCCTTTAATTACTTTGCTTATACATGTATCCATTACACATTTAATTGCTATATGTCCACTCCCCTTACAATTTCTGTTTTGGTACATTACCAAAAACCATATTCCACTTCACTTAAATGTCACTTTGGGCAGATTACAATTATCCTCAATACACCAATTAAACTCACATTTACAAGTTCTAAGTACAATCACATATACCCTAAACATTACAAATTTTTACATACACTTACACAATCAATTTATACACATATCCATCAATTCTCAAGGTCAATATTCTGCCAATACTTTCATGAACATATACATTTATCCAAGAATCTCAAGGCTGCCGAAAACTTCCTCAACACCAAAATATTCTACAATTCATCAATTTCCATCCAAGTGTAAAAATCACCATATACATATGAAGTAATTTACTAGGATATTAAATCACCATAACCAACATCATTTCTCATCAAATATATGCACAATATTTCATCAAATACATAACTCCATGGCTGTCCAAAATGAACATCTCAATAACTCTTCAAACCTAAAAATTTTCTTCACAAAACCAACACCCATAACATGCACACAAAGTTTAACAAAGCTATCTTCAAAAATGCTAACTTACCTTATGGTTGGAACTTGCCAAACCTTGATTAAACTTCTTAAATTAGATATCAAGCTCTTCCTTATGATGTGTAGACAAACTTTCATGAAGAACCCTAAGTGATTGGAGTTGAAATGGAGGAGTTAGGAGAGCTCATGCAAAACGGCAATGGTGGTTTCCTCACTTCTTCAATTCGGCTAGGTTTAGTGTTTTGGAGAAGATGAACATTTCAGCTTGGATAATGGAATTACAGCTGCCCCATTATGTGTTTATTTTATTCCCTTAGTGACCCACTCACTCAATTATTCATATAATATGTTAAATTCCCACTTATTCCACATTAAACCCTTAATTCTTGTTATTTACTTTAGGTACCACCAAATTAATTTTTCCTTTCATTTTCTAAGTGTAATATTATTTATTTTTAATGGAAATTTAGGTCAAAAGACAATTCGGGGTGTCAAATGACCATAATGCCCTGCTCGTTGCATTTGATTTTTCTCAGAACACCGGGTTTTGTCTGTTTTTCGATTTCTCACTTTTCTTTGTACTAATTATTTAATTTTTCTTTGATCTTCCTAATGAGATTTATTTTTCAATAAGGGTCTATTTAAGTCCTAAAAATGTTTTCCAGGGTTCCCCGCAGTACAGGGCTAGTCAACGGTCCACGCCGTGACTTCCCGGTGCGGTCACCCATCGCTAGGGTTTTCGTCTCCCTTAACTTGGTTACATTTCTTTGCTATTATTTTTCCTTTGTTTTTCTTGTGTTTTCTTTTCTTTTATTTCATTATTTTATGTCTCCTCACTCATTTTGAAGTGTAGTTCTAGGCATCCTAGCTGTCCGGACAACACTGATCACCGGAGCAGCATAACGCACTACCGAACTTAGGGGTGTTACAATTCTCCCCCCCTTAAATAAATTTCGTCTCGAAATTTTACCTGGCATTAGTCTCTGAATAGCTGTGGGTGTTGTCTCCTCATATCCTCTTCACGTTCCCAAGTAGCTTCTTAGCCTAAATGATGGTTCCACAGCACTTTAACCAGATGTATCTGTTTGTTCCTCAGCTGCTTCACCTCATATGCCAGAATTTTTATGGGTTCTTCCTCATATGAGAGGTCTGGATTTACCTCAATCTCTTCAACTGATAGTACATGAGATGGGTCAGATCTGTACCTCCTTAACATGGATACATGGAAGACACTGTGTATCTTTACTAGCTCTGGAGGTAATGCCAACCGATATACCAAAGGACCCACTCTTTCCAGAACTTCATATGGTCCGATGAAATGAGGACTCAGTTTCCCCTTTCTGCCAAATCTCATAATCATCTTCCAAGGAGAAACTTTGAGGAATACTTTATCACCCACTGCATACTCAATATCTCTTCTCTTCATATCAACATAGGACTTCTGACGGTCTGATGCAGCCTTGAGTCTATCTCTAATCAATCTGATCTTTTCCTCTGTCTGCTGAACAATTTCTGGCCCAACCATCTTCCTTTCACCTACTTCATCCCAACATAAGGGAGTTCTGCACTTTCTACCATACAAAGCTTCATATAGAGGCATCCCAATGCTTGATTGGTAGCTGTTGTTATAAGCAAACTCAATCAAAGGCAAGTGTGTATCCCAACTACCTTCAAATTCAATCACACAAGCCCATAGCATATCCTCCAATATCTGGATAACCCTTTTAGACTGGCCATCTGTCTGTGGGTGGAATGCTGTGCTGAAGTTCAATCTAGTTCCTAGGGCTCTCTGAAGACTACCCCAGAATCTAGAAGTGAATCTAGGATCTCTGTCAGACACAATTGATACTGGCACTCCATGCAGTTTTATAATCTCATATATGTACAATCTGGCCAATCTTTCCAGGCTATAGTCCATCCGAACTGGTAAAAAGTGAGCAGACTTGGTCAATCTGTCAACTATAACCCATACTTCATCATGACTACTCGTGTCCTTGGAAGTCCTGTAACAAAATCAATAGTTATTCGTTCCCATTTCCACTGCATCGACAAAGGATGTAACAAACTAGCCGAACTTGATGTTACGCCTTTATTTGCTGACAAGTTAGGCATTTGGAAACAAATTCAGCTATATCTCTTTTCATACCCATCCACCAGTAATGCTCTTTCAGCCCTCTGTACATTTTAGTTCCACCAGGGTGCATAGCAAATGGAGACTCATGTGCTTCCTTCATAATGATTTGTCTCAATTCCACATCACTAGGAACGCACATTCGCTTCGATGTAGCAATAAACCATCATTTCTCACAGAGAATTCGTGTTTCTTGCCTGCCGACTTCTTTCAAGAGCTTCGATATTTTTCATCACTGAGCACCATTACGACCGATCAATCAACACTGGCTGTACATGCCATGCAACTACTGTCTGTCCCTCATCATCAATCTCTAAACTGGCATGCTGTGCTTTCAATTCATATACTATGGACAAAGGAGAAACTCTGAGACTTGCCATAGTCTTGCGACTTAAGGCGTCAGCCACTACATTTGCTTTCCTTGGCTGATAGTCTATTAAGTAATCATAGTCTTTAATGAGTTCTAACCATCTCCTCTGCCTCAAATTCAATTCCTTCTGGGTACCTAAGTACTTCAAGCTCTTGTGATCTGTGTAAATGTTTCTCCCAATACAAATAGTGTCTCCAGATCTTCAGAGCAAAAACAATAGCTGCTAGCTCCAGATCATGTGTTGGGTAATTCCTCTCATGCGGTTTTCAGCTGGCGTGATGCATAAGCAATGACATTCCGATCTTACATCAGTACACAGCCTAACCCATTGTGAGAAGCATCACTATAAACTGTGTATTCTTTACCCGAAGTAGGTAAAGTGAGAACTGGAGCTTCAGTTAAACACCTCTTCAACTCATCAAAACTTTGCTGGCATTTATCAGTCCACTGAAATTTTACATCTTTCCGAAGCAGTTTGGTCAGTGGAGAGATAACATAGAAAATCCCTTCACAAACCGACGGTAATATCCAGCTAACCCAGAAAATTGCGAATTTCTGTGATGTTCCTGGGCGGCTTCCAATTAAGGATAGCTTCTACCTTGCTGGAATCTACCTTGATCCCTTCAGCTGACACAACATGTCCCAAAAAGGAGATTTCTTTCAGCCAAAATTCACATTTCGACAATTTGGCGTATAGCTGTTTCTCCCTTAAAGTCTGCAGTACAATCCGCAGATGTCTGTCATGCTCCTCTGCATTCCTTGAATATATCAAAATGTCATCAATAAACACCACCACAAATTGATCAAGATATGGTCTGAAGATAGTGTTCATCAGATCCATAAAAGCAACTAGAGCATTTGTTAACCCGAATGGCATTACTAGAAACTCATAGTGGCCATACCGAGTTCTGAAAGCAGTTTTTGGAATACTCTGCTCTTACACCTTCAACTGATAATAACCAGATCGCAAATCAATTTTGGAGAATACAGCTGCACCCTTCAATTGATCAAACAGATTATCAATGCGAGGCAATGGATATCTGTTCTTTATTGTCACCTTATTCAACTGCCGGTAGTCAATGCACAAGCGGAGAGTACCATCCTTCTTCTTAACAAGCAACACTGGTGCTCCCCAAGGTGACACACTAGGGCGGATGAAGCCCTTTTCAAGTAATTCTTGCAATTGTATCTTCAACTCCTTCAACTCTGCTGGTGCCATTCTGTATGGCGTTATGGAGATTAGATCCACACCAGGCATAACATTAATTTCAAACTACACTTCTCTTTCTGGAGGTAATCCTGGCAATTCATCAGGAAACACATCTGGAAAGTCATGTACTGTAGGGATGTCCTTCAATGCTGGACTCCCCACTTGGGTGTCTACCACATGTGCCAAGTAGGCTTCACACCCCTTTCTAATCATTTTTCTGGCTAGTGCAGTCGAAATGATGTTTGATGGCAATAACTGCCTTTCCCCATGTACTACCACATCTCTGTACTGAGGAAGGCCAAAAGTGACTGTCTTCAGTTGTAACACCCTCCCGATAACAACTCCGTACATTCTACTGTTCCGGTGACCGGTGTCGGTCTGGACAGCTAGAACGTCCGGAAAAATAATTAAACTTAAGTGAGGGACCATAATTAACTCAAATATTAATAAGAAACACTTAGTAAAAATTTTAAAAATAAAATACAACCAAGTCAAATGAGCCGGTGCCCAAGCAATGGGTAATCGGAGGGAAGTTGCGGTTCTCGCAACGAGGAGCCCTAGACCCGGGGGAAAAATTAGAAAATAATTTTTGGGACTCCAGAGAAGGGTTATTGAGGTTCCCATGGCATTAGAATGCCAAGAAAATACCTAGAAAAATTTTTCAATCGGTACAGACAATTTTGACCCGTTAAGCCAAACGGAGGGCATTTTGGTCATTTCGCCTTCAGAGGTGATTTTTGGCCGACTTGTCCAGTTGAGTAAATAATTAATATGACATAAAATATGAATAAACATTACTAGAAATTAAATTGAAATTGAGTAGTGATGAAAAGAAAAGAAAAATCAAAGAAAAGCTTATTTATGACATCATTGTGATGTCATTTAAAACTCACCAACCAATCACAAGCTAATAAACTTTCTTAAATACTTAAAAGAGACAAAATTAAGACCAAAATAATTAAATTGCAGCTGCCTTCTTCCTCTCCAATTCCAGCCGAAATCTCTCTCTCTCTCAACCTCCATTAAACCTCACTTCCCAAGCTCCCTTTCTCCTTTGTTTCCACCACTAAACCCTAAACCCCTTCATTAAAACTTAATCACACCTCTTGGGGAAGTGTTTGGCAGCCTAGAAAGTGAAGGAAAGTGAAGTTTTAAGTGGGGAAAAATCTGCCCTATTTAAGGTTAGTGCATATATATACTTAAATCTCCTTTATTCCATGTTAAAGCCTTAAAGTGAGCAAGAATTTGTAACTTAAATGAATGAAATTTATGTTTATGCATTCCTTGAATTTTGGCAGCCCTAATGAGGGAACAATAATGGAGTGTCTTGATGATTTTAATGGACTTAGAATGAATTGGAGATTATGTTTAAGCTATATATTTACATAGATAATGATTTAGTGTGCTTAACCAAGGTGCATGGGTAAATTGGAATGGAAACTAGGGTTTTGAGGGTGAAAATTTGACTTGGCTTAGGAAATTGTTAGAGCACATTTTAATGGTCAATTAGTGACCATTTTAGGCAAGTTGACCATCAAATGGACTGAAAAATAGGATTGCAAAGTGAAGTTGCAGTCGCCCTAGACATACAGAAGGACTGAAAATTTAGTCCACTTGCACTGTCATAACTTTGGCTGTGTTGGTCCAATTGGTGTTTGGCCAATTGGGACATGAAACTAGGCTTATAATGGCACATTTTTGCTGAAGAAACCATGCCCAAAAGACCAAAGCAAGAGGACCAAAACTTGGCCCCAATCCGTACACTCTGTAACAGCCCCTGCAGAATTGACCAAATGAACAGTAACTGTTCATTTGGCCATAACTCACTGTAGATTTGGTCAATTGGCCTGAAATTTTTACAGAAACAAGTTAAGACATAGAAAAACAGCTTTCATGAAGGAACCTGCCCCAAATTATGGCCAGAACCTAACCCAAATGGCAGTGGCAGTCACTGTTCATGTTACTGTAGATATGGTAATTTCTGCAGAATGCAAATCCGGCCAGCTGTGGTTTTTGGACCATATCTGGAGCTACAAAACTCCAAATGGAGTGATTCAATAAAGGAAATTCAACTAGACAAAATAAGGAACAACTTTCATGTTTGCCATTTCTTCAAATTCTCACTGCAACAGTGTCCAATGGAACAGTGAAGTTGGGTCTCAAAAACTGAAATTTTCTGCCCTCTTGGTTTTAAGTTAGAAATGGTAATGGTGACCAATTCTAACAAGTTTTAAATGTAAAATGTGGTATGTTGGGAGTGCTAAAGTCAATGTACATATTTTCTATCCAAAAGTCAACATTTTTGTTGACCAAAGAGGTGAATAGTGACACCAAAACTTGAAATGCACAAATTGAAGAATTTAAAAGTTTCAAATGCCCTAGTATACCTAACATGATTGGTTTGGATAGTTTGGCATGCCAATAGGGTTCAGTTAGCAGTACTGCAAATGGCAATATGCCATTCTGTGATTTCATGGCTTTTAGCCATTCTGACTTTGCATTGAGATTTGGCCTTGTGCCTGAGATTATTTACAGCTTGGTAGCTGTTCTGTTGCACACCGGGAGATGCATATGTGACCGATGGTGTGACGGCCCGAGGTACTAGATACCCAGTGCCAGTTTACCCGTTATCCAGCCCAGTCGTCTAGTGTAGGTTACTTGGGGCAACCAAATGAATAAAAGTGGAAAAAGTAAATAATATACAAATACCAAGCAAATGAAACATATACATTCACTACACATTTAATTTCTTGCTATTTTCTTTTATTATATTATTGCACCACTAAGCATTATTGCTTAGCGCGTTGCTTTTGCCACGCGTAGGTACTGGAGATACAGATCGTGAGCCCAGTAGACCGCAGACTGGGTGAGTCCATCCTGCAGTTCTGCACAGTGTCCGTGTCACCTCATCACCTGCAGTGCATTGGTAGGACATTAGATGTCATTTTGTCATTTTGTAATTAAATATTTGTTTTCTCATATGTATTTGGGATTTATGTAATGTATTTTAAGGTTCATGTAAATAATAAAGATTTATGGTTATATATGGAAATAATTTGAGTATTTAATTGTTGTATATATATGAGAACCCTGAGAAATGGATGTTTGAGAAATGAAAAGGTTGTTGAGACCTGAAATTGAAAAAAATGTTGAGATCTTGATATTGAGCTTTGTGATGATATTGGAGTTGAGAATGAATGAATTTGTTCATTGGAAGTGTTTTTAACAGGTTTCGAAGAACTGTTTTCTCCATTTTTAGCCTGATCACGGATTTTCTTTAAAATTTACGGAACCTCAAATAAATTATGATTTTAATAAATGACTTAAATGAGTTATATTTTACAAGTTATATTCAAAAGCATGATATAAATTAATTAAGGAATATTAGAGTGTGCTGGTACACCGTGTGGCATTACTTACTCGGGTATACTATACACGGGTAAGGGGTGTCACATTTAGTGGTATCAGAGCACGGTTTAGGCATTTCTGGGCCTAGATTGAGTCCATACCATGCATTGCATTTGTAAGAGTCGAGGTGACACTAACGCAGATCTGTTTATCTTTCTTATTTTGAATAGGATATGGATCCTTCATCTCAGAAAGCCGTTGAGGAGGAAGTGGAGAGTCATGCTCCACCTGCAGCAGCTGAGACTGGGGGCATGAGAGAATCTACTCCGCCAGCTCAAGCAGAGCCTGCTCAGCCTCCACAGGCCATGTTCCAACAAATGGCCGACTTCTTGGCACAAATGGCCGGTAATGCCAAGACCACCACCACCACCAGCTCCACCAGTAAATCACACTGAAAGGCTAAGGAAGTTTGGAGTGTGGACTTCTATGGCAAGAGAGAAGATGACTGCATTGCCGAGAATTGGTTGAACTGAACAGGCAGAGTACTAAAACAACTTCACTGCACTCCAGAGCAAAACCTGGAAGCTGCCATCTCTTTACTGCAAGATGATGCATATGAGTGGTGGGACACCGTGTCCAGTGAAGTGCAGATAGAAGCTGTAACTTGGGACTTCTTTCTTTCAGAATTTAAGAAGAAATATGTGGGTACTGTATATCTGAAGGAGAGAAGAAGAGAGTTTATTAACCTGAGGCAGAGACAGCTGTCAGTGGCCGAATATGAGAAGGAGTTTGTTCGATTAAGCCGTTATGGAAGGGAGATAGTCCCTAATGAAGCTGAAAGGTGCAAGAGATTTGAAGAGGGACTAAATGACAACATCAAGATCCAGCTCACTGCCTTGGGAATCACAGAATTTACCAAGTTAGTGGAAGCTGCAATAAAGGTGGAAAAAGTAAGAATCAGTGAGCAGACTAGAAGAGAGAGACAGCAGAAGAGGGGACCGGGTCAGTCTAGTTCAGCCCCTGCATTTGGGAAGAAGTTCAAGGGTCCTCCTGCACAGAGTTCGGGTCAACCACAGGGTCAGGGTCAGTCTCAGGGGCCCAGGCCACAGTTCACCCCTAGGAGAGGTCAGTCCACACCATCAGTGGGCAGCTCTCCAGGGATGGGGTTCAGGGGACCAGCCCCAACATCTTCTGCATGTCCGCATTGCCTGAAATGGCACAAGGGGGAATGTTGGAGAGTAACTGGTGCCTGCTTGAGGTGTGGGTCAACAGAGCATCAGTTGAAGAACTGTCCACGCAGAACTACTACAGCTGCTCCAACACAAGCGCATGCACTGCTCTGCACCACCAAGTGGTAGAAGGTCCGTAAATCCGGCCGTGGGACCATCTCAAAGGCTCAGATCTCGAGCCAGCAGAGAGGCCGATAATGCACCACCCGCCGTAAGGAGGAGCAAGATGCCCCGGACGTCATCAGGGGTACGTTCTCCCTCTACACTACACCTGTGCATGCATTGGTGGATCCAGGATCCACTCATTCCTACATTTGCATCAACCTACCCGTAGAAAGGGGGATATTGGTAGGGGAGAGTGACCAAGACATTCTGGTCACTAATCCATTGGGCCACAGTGTGGTAGTGAACAAAGTATACAAGGGTTGCCCATTGAGGATTCAGGGGTATGAATTCTTGGCAGACCTGATTGAGTTGCCTTTCCATGAGTTTGACATGATTTTAGGAATGGACTGGTTGTCACGTCATCAGGCAATAGTTGATTGCAAATTGAAGAGAATTTCTCTAAAAACTTCAGAGGGTAATGAGATCACAGTTGTGGGGGAAAAGACAGATTTCTTGTCCAATGTCATCTCAGCCACAGTTGCAAGAAGAATGATGAGAAAAGGCTGTGAAGCCTACCTAGCACATGTGGTGGATACTAGGCAGGCTAAGCCAAACCTGAGTGACATACCCACAGTGAGAGACTTCCCAGAGGTATTCCCTGAAGAGTTGCCTGGTTTGCCACCAGAAAGGGAAGTTGAATTTGCTATTGAGACACTGCAAAGACCCATTTCCATTGCTCCCTATAGGATGGCACCCACTGAATTGAGGGAGTTGAAAACTCAGTTGCAAGAGTTGCTGGATAAGGGGTTCATACGCCCCAGTGTGTCACCATGGGGAGCTCCAGTGCTGTTTGTGAAGAAGAAGGATGGGACTTTGAGGTTATGCATTGATTACCGGCAGTTGAATAAAGTGACAGTGAAGAACAAATATCCGTTGCCTAGAATTGATGATCTGTTTGATCAGTTGAAGGGAGCAGGAGTATTTTCTAAGATTGATCTCGCATCGAGTATCATCAGTTGAGGGTAAAGGATGTAGATGTGCCCAAGACTGCATTCAGGACCCGGTATGGGCATTATGAGTTCCTAGTGATGCCCTTTGGCCTAACAAATGCACCAGCGGCATTCATGGACCTTATGAACCGTATCTTTCATCCACACTTAGATCGGTTCGTAGTGGTCTTTATTGATGATATTTTGGTGTATTCCAAGACCAGGGAAGAACATGATGAGCATTTGAGGATTGTTCTGCAAACCCTGAGAGAAAAGAAACTGTATGCTAAGTTGTCCAAGTGTGACTTTTGGCTGAATGAGATTGCATTCCTTGGACACGTAGTGTCAGCTGATGGGATTAGGGTGGATCCCAAGAAAATAGAAGCAGTGCTGGAATGGAAGCCTCCCAGGAATACAACTGAGGTCAGAAGCTTCTTGGGGCTAGCTGGGTATTACAGAAGATTTGTGAAGGGATTTTCCCTAATAGCTGCTCCAATGACCAAGTTATTACACAAGAATGTCAAATTTGACTAGAATGACAAGTGTCAGACCAGTTTTGAGAAGTTGAAGGCTATGTTGACAGAGGCACCAGTGTTAACACAGCCAGTGTCAGGAAAGGACTTTGTGGTCTACAGTGATGCCTCTCATAATGGGTTAGGGTGTGTATTGATGCAAGAGGGGAAAGTGATCGCCTATGCTTCCAGACAGCTAAGGCCACATGAACAGAACTACCCTACCCATGATCTAGAGCTTGCAGCAATTATCTTCGCACTGAAGATATGGAGGCATTACTTGTATGGGGAAAAGTGCTACATTTACACAGACCACAAAAGCCTGAAATACTTGCCAACCCAGAAGGACCTCAACCTTAGACAGAGGCGATGGATTGAGTTCCTGAAGGATTATGACTGTGTAATTGACTACCATCCTGGGAAGGCAAATGTAGTTGCTGATGCTTTGAGCAGAAAATCCATGACAGCCTTGAGATCATTGAATGCCCGTCTATCTTTGATTCGAGATGGAGCTATTTTGGCTGAGTTGCAAGTGAGGCCAAACCTGCTACAGCAGATTTTAGATGGGCAAAAGGCAGATGAAAAGTTAATGGCCATTATGAGCAAGATCTCAGAGGGAAAAGCAACTGATTATGGGGTGAAAGCAGATGGGTGCCTGTACTACAAAGGAAGACTGTGTACGGATGATGGGGAATTGAAGACCAAGATTCTAAAAGAGGCACACACAAGATATATGCTATGCACCTGTGAAGTACAAAGATGTATCATGATCTGAAGCTTCAGTATTGGTGGCCTGGTATGAAGAGGGATATAGCTGACTATGTGACTAAATGCTTGACATGTCAGCAAGTCAAGGCAGAACATCAAGTTCCATCAGGTTTGCTACAGCCTATACGCATACCTGAATGGAAATGGGATCGGGTCACCATGGATTTTGTAAGTGGTCTACCTCTCACCCGGAAGAAACATGATGCAGCATGGGTGATAGTTGATAGATTGACAAAGTCAGCACACTTTCTGCCAGTTTGGACTGACTACTCACTGGAGAAGTTAGCAGAATTGTATATCAGTGAGATAGTTAGACTACATGAAATTCCACTTTCCATCATATCTGATCGAGATCCAAGGTTTACATCGAGATTCTGGAAGAAGTTGCATGAGTCCTTGGGTACACAACTCCATTTCAAAGATGCCTTTCCATCCTCAGACGGATGGGCAATCAGAAAGAGTAATCCAGGTAAACAATTGAAACCAATGAAATTGATACAAATATTGAATTAAAATGATAACAATAACGTGAAATATATGTCAGGTCCTTGAGGATATGCTGAGGAATTGTGTCATTGAGTTTGAGGGAAGTTGGGATAGATACCTCCCACTGGCAGAATTTGCATACAACAATAGCTACCAAGCTAGTATCCAAATGGCCCCGTATGAAGCGCTGTATGGGAGAAAATGTAGAACTCCAGTGTGCTAGACTGAATTGGGCGAAGACAAATTGGTGGGGCCAGACCTAGTGAAACAGACTGAGGAAAAGGTAAAACTAATCAAAGCAAATCTCAAGGTTGCCTCAGACAGACAGAAATCCTATGCCGACCTGAAGAGAAAAGAAATAGAATATGTGGTTGGCGACAAGGTGTTCCTCAACGTGTCACCATGGAGGAAAGTATTGAGGTTTGGAAGGAAAGGTAAGTTAAGCCCTAGGTTCATTGGCCCATATGAAGTCATTGAACGTGTGGGTCCAGTGGCCTATAGGCTAGCTTTACCACCAGAGCTGGACAATATCCCCAATGTGTTCCACGTATCCATGCTCAGAAGATACCGCTCAGACCCTTCACATGTCATCTCCAGAGAAGAAATTGAAATACAACCGGATTTGACATATGAAGAAGAACCTCTACGAATCCTAGCTCGGGAAGTAAAAGAGTTGAGGAACAAGCAGATTCCACTAATGAAAGTGCTTTGGAGGCACCACAACACCGAGGAGGCAACTTGGGAAAGTGAAGAGACGATGAGGCAACAGTTCCCTCAACTGTTTGCATCAGGTAAATTTTGAGGACGAAATTTAAATTAGAGGGGAAGAGTTGTAACACCCTCCCGATAACAACTCCGTACATTCTACTGTTCCGGTGACCGGTGTCGGTCCGGACAACTAGAACGTCCGAAAAAATAATTAAACTTAAGTGAGGGACCATAATTAACTCAAATATTAATAAGAAACACTTAGTAAAAATTTTAAAAATAAAATACAACCAAGTCAAATGAGCCGTGCCTGCCGATGGGTAACCGGAGGGAAGTTGCGGTTCTCGCAACGAGGAGCCCTAGACCCGGGGGAAAAATTAGAAAATAATTTTTGGGACTCCAGAGAAGGGTTATTGAGGTTCCCATGGCATTAGAATGCCAAGAAAATACCTAGAAAAATTTTTCAATCGGTACAGACAATTTTGACCCGTTAAGCCAAACGGAGGGCATTTTGGTCATTTCGCCTTCAGAGGTGATTTTTGGCCGACTTGTCCAGTTGAGTAAATAATTAATATGACATAAAATATGAATAAACATTACTAGAAATTAAATTGAAATTGAGTAGTGATGAAAAGAAAAGAAAAATCAAAGAAAAGCTTATTTATGACATCATTGTGATGTCATTTAAAACTCACCAACCAATCACAAGCTAATAAACTTTCTTAAATACTTAAAAGAGACAAAATTAAGACCAAAATAATTAAATTGCAGCTGCCTTCTTCCTCTCCAATTCCAGCCGAAATCTCTCTCTCTCTCAACCTCCATTAAACCTCACTTCCCAAGCTCCCTTTCTCCTTTGTTTCCACCACTAAACCCTAAACCCCTTCATTAAAACTTAATCACACCTCTTGGGGAAGTGTTTGGTAGCCTAGAAAGTGAAGGAAAGTGAAGTTTTAAGTGGGGAAAAATCTGCCCTATTTAAGGTTAGTGCATATATATACTTAAATCTCCTTTATTCCATGTTAAAGCCTTAAAGTGAGTAAGAATTTGTAACTTAAATGAATGAAATTTATGTTTATGCATTCCTTGAATTTTGGCAGCCCTAATGAGGGAACAATAATGGAGTGTCTTGATGATTTTAATGGACTTAGAATGAATTGGAGATTATGTTTAAGCTATATATTTACATAGATAATGATTTAGTGTGCTTAACCAAGGTGCATGGGTAAATTGGAATGGAAACTAGGGTTTTGAGGGTGAAAATTTGACTTGGCTTAGGAAATTGTTAGAGCACATTTTAATGGTCAATTAGTGACCATTTTAGGCAAGTTGACCATCAAATGGACTGAAAAATAGGATTGCAAAGTGAAGTTGCAGGCTGCCCTAGGACAGCAGCAGAAGGACTGAAAATTCAGTCCACTTGCACTGCCATAACTTTGGCTGTGTTGGTCCAATTGGTGTTTGGCCAATTGGGACATGAAACTAGGCTTATAATGGCACATTTTTGCTGAAGAAACCATGCCCAAAAGACCAAAGCAAGAGGACCAAAACTTGGCCCCAATCCGTATACTCTGCAACAGCCCCTGCAGAATTGACCAAATGAACAGTAACTGTTCATTTGGCCATAACTCACTGTAGATTTGGTCAATTGACCTGAAATTTTTACAGAAACAAGTTAAGACATAGAAAAACAGCTTTCATGAAGGAACCTGCCCCAAATTATGGCCAGAACCTAACCCAAATGGCAGTGGCAGTCACTGTTCATGTTACTGTAGATATGGTAATTTCTGCAGAATGCAAATCCGGCCAGCTATGGTTTTTGGACCATATCTAGAGCTACAAAACTCCAAATGGAGTGATTCAATAAAGGAAATTCAACTAGACAAAATAAGGAACAACTTTCATGTTTGCCATTTCTTCAAATTCTCACTGCAACAGTGTCCAATGGAACAGTGAAGTTGGGTCTCAAAAACTGAAATTTTCTGCCCTCTTGGTTTTAAGTTAGAAATGGTAATGGTGACCAATTCTAACAAGTTTTAAATGTAAAATGTGGTATGTTGGGAGTGCTAAAGTCAATGTACATATTTTCTATCCAAAAGTCAACATTTTTGTTGACCAAAGAGGTGAATAGTGACACCAAAACTTGAAATGCACAAATTGAAGAATTTAAAAGTTTCAAATGCCCTAGTATACCTAACATGATTGGTTTGGATAGTTTGGCATGCCAATAGGGTTCAGTTAGCAGCATGGTTTTTAGCCATTCTGACTTTGCATTGAGATTTGGCCTTGTGCCTGAGATTATTTACAGCTTGGTAGCTGTTCTGTTGCACACCGGGAGATGCATATGTGACCGATGGTGTGACGGCCCGAGGTACTAGATACCCAATGCCAGTTTACCCGTTATCCAGCCCAGTCGTCTAGTGTAGGTTACTTGGGGCAACCAAATGAATAAAAGTGGAAAAAGTAAATAATATACAAATACCAAGCAAATGAAACATATACATTCACTACACATTTAATTTCTTGCTATTTTCTTTTATTATATTATTGCACCACTAAGCATTTTTGCTTAGCGCGTTGCTTTTGCCATGCGTAGGTACTGGAGATACAGATCGTGAGCTCAGTAGACCGCAGACTGGGTGAGTCCATCCTGCAGTTCTGCACAGTGTCCGTGTCACCTCATCACCTGCAGTGCATTGGTAGGACATTAGATGTCATTTTGTCATTTTGTAATTAAATATTTGTTTTCTCATATGTATTTGGGATTTATGTAATGTATTTTAAGGTTCATGTAAATAATAAAGATTTATGGTTATATATGGAAATAATTTGAGTATTTAATTGTTGTATATATATGAGAACCCTAAGAAATGGATGTTTGAGAAATGAAAAGGTTGTTGAGACCTGAAATTGAAAAAAATGTTGAGATCTTGATATTGAGCTTTGTGATGATATTGGAGTTGAGAATGAATGAATTTGTTCATTGGAAGTGTTTTTAACAGGTTTCGAAGAACTGTTTTCTCCATTTTTAGCCGGTACTCTGCCGGATTTTCTTTAAAATTTACGGAACCTCAAATAAATTATGATTTTAATAAATGACTTAAATGAGTTATATTTTACAAGTTATATTCAAAAGCATGATATAAATTAATTAAGGAATATTAGAGTGTGCCGATACACCGTGTGGCATTACTTACTCGGGTATACTGTACACGGGTAAGGGGTGTCACATCAGCCTACAGTCAATCGTGGCATGATGCCTAGCTAACCAATCCATGCCCAAGATGATATCATAATCTCTGAAGGGCATTTCAATGAAATCAGACAGGAAAGTGTGTCCTTGGATCACCAAAGGACAATCTCTATACATTCTATTAACCCTGACTTCCTGTCCTAACGGACTTGTTACTAGCACCTCAAAGTCCATTTTTTTACATGGAACAGCAATGCAATCAATGATGCTAGTACTCACATAAGAATGGGTAGAACCCGGATCAAATAACACAAACACATTTTGGTTAAAAGTTGAGAAGGTACCAGCCACAACATCAGATGTCTTGGCCTCTTCCCTCTGCCTCATTACATAGACTCGGCCAGCACCTTTGTCTTGCTCAATGTTTCATCGTGCCTTGGCTGCTTTGGGTTACCTCGCCTTTGCCTCTACCTCTGCTAGGTGGTTGTGAACTTCTAGTGACAAGGCTCAATCGACCCTGCAGTAGTAGGAGGTGGTCCAACTCTGCGACTACTGGTGCAGTCCTTGGCAAAGTGTCCTGTGCCTCCGCAGTTATAACAGGCTCCAATAGCCTTATAGCATATCCCACCATGATTTTTTCCACAAGTTTCACATTGGCGGGGAGGGTAGGAACTTATGGTACTCTGCTGACCAGATAGAGGAGGTCTCTGTCCTGAATATCTTCCCCTACCAGATTTCTTGCCACCTCTGCCATGTCCCCCATAGTTCTTCCTCTTCCCAGTATGACCACTGGAACTCTGTTCTACTGACTTTCCCTCTTTCTCTGTCTTCTCTGATTTCTTTCTCTCAGGAGCAGTCTCAATCTCAATTCTTTCCAACTCTAGGGCTTGAGAAACAAGTTCAGAGAAGTTAGTGTGTTTGAAGCAGACACTGTACTACGTCTGGGCTTCAAGCCAGTTTCAAACCTCTTGCATCTCTCCCTGCTGGTAGAGAGTAGACTCACTGCATAATGGCTAAGGCGGGAAAATTCTCTTTCATACTCAGCCACTGATCTGTTCCCCTGTTTCAGACTTAGGAACTCTTGCAGCTTCTGGTCTACATAAGCATCAGGGACATATTTCTGTCTGAATTCCCTGAGAAAGTCATTCCAGGTTAACACTGCAGGTTTTACCAGACTGTGGGGAATGGTTTTCCACCAATCATAAGCATCCCCTGTAACAAAGACACTGAGTATTCAAATCTGAGCTCCTCTGTGCAATGTAGTTTCTTGAATACCCTATCCATCCTCTCTAACCACTGTTCAGCTTCTAGAGGATCTACTGTCCCCTTGAACTTTGTAGCCCCATATTTCATCAATTTATCATACTGTCTGGTAGGAGACTGTGGTTGTACCACTGATGTCTGTATTGGGACTTGAGTAGGCACATTACCAGCCATTTGTTAGAACATTGCGACCATCTTTGAGCGAATCGAGCAGAAATCTGCGATCGCAAAGGCCGTGCGGTGAACCACGAACATTTTGTAGGCCTGGGGCATCCCCTTGCACCTCAGCCTCTATAGATTGATCGACTGAACGATCACCCTCTTCCATATTCAATACGAGGATTTTAGATCTCCTGAACAAATAACACAAGGATATTTCCTTCCGTTAGTGCATATTTATAATGTAATGTACTGTATGTATCAAACAATGATATTGAGCAGTTGTACAATGAAGAAAGAATATTCAAATAACATATGAAAATAGAATTTAAAAACTTTGCTCTGATACCACTAAAACATGTCACACCCTACCCCTCTGTAAGGCATAACATGATCCCGTAGTATACCTAATGAATTACCAACTCCGTCTACTGATAACCCATTAAATACACTACAAGGGATTTTAAAAACTTTTCTTACTTCTTTTACAGTGGTGAGCACTATTTACAGGTGTTAAAAACTTTTGTGAACTGAAGTGAAACAGCTAACTCATTTGGATTATTTGGAATTTCTGTAAAAGTTTTGGCAGAGTGCCATCTGTATTTTGGATAAAACAGTTCTTCAGAAAACCTGTAAAAAGCACTTCAATATATTTCCAAATCTCAACTCCAACATTTTCTCAACTCAAATCCATAGTAATTTTTCAAAGACTGAGATAAAAGAAATATAATACAAATTTTACAAGTCAAAATAACTCATAATTCACTTTACAACTTCAATGTACAATTTTAATTTACAACTGCTCAAAACCAACAACAATATGTACATACAGTGAACATACATTACATTACAAAATACAAAATATTGGTATACTCATTATACCCGGCAGTCTCTCGCTGGAGGTACTAGCAGCCTAGTCTGCTGCACTGTCTGTCTGTCTACCTGCGACAGCAATAAAAAGCTATCGCTGAGACAATGTCTCAGTGGTGCACAACATTAACCAAATACAATTTAAATCACAATTCATAAATCATATAGATAGTGGATACTTAAAACCGTAGTTAAATTCAAGACAATAATGTCATAAGGAATTTAACACAATATTACAATAAATCTCAGTAATCAAAACATAGCTAAATTCAAAAGACAGTGAATGTCAATAAGAATTTAAACTCATTTTACAATCTTACAATATGCATCAATAAATCACACACAGCTTTAATCATGTTCCAAAGTTCAATTCATCCCAAAAGCCAATAGCTAATGAGGTATTCAATTCATCCCAAAAGTCGATGACTAATGAGGAATAACATAGCTAGCTAGCAAAAATATGAGTACTCATTCTATTCGTCCTCAACAAGCACACACCTCAACACTTCAGCCAGAGAGGGAATTCAATTCATCCCACTAGACAAGCTAGCGAGGAATACAATCAATGTACATGATAGCTGTGGTTTCAAACCAATTACAGTGCTTTTCAATCAATAAGTATCCATCAATATCATTCAAACAATTTCTCACAATTTCAAATCATTTACAATGCTTTTCAAGAATTAAATATCCATTCAAACACATTTCCACAATTTAAAACAATAATGTACAAATAGTCATAATTCATTTCAATTGAAAATAATTCAAAGGAATTAGCTGTTGTGCACAAACCTCTGATGACTGTCTCCGGGTCTGGACTCAGTATTTCCTTCCCTTTTCCTGAGTCTTTGGTAACTGAGAAACACAATTTGAAGTGTTTCAGTACTAAATTAAACTGTCTCTAACGATAATGTTCGATAAGTAATTCACTGAAGGTTATTATTTGCTCAATTACCTAATATACCGACCCTCAATGCGTTTTAGGTAAATTAGGTTTTGGTGTCCTTAATATGTCACATTCGATAGGGTTTTAGGGTTGGTACATTTTACCAAACTCATTTCCTTGTATACTGTGTTTCCTTGCATTTTATTGCAATTTGTTGAATTCCGGGATACTAGTTTGACCTAGCCGGACGACCTAGTTCTCTCAGTTTTCGGGTTTCGGTCAAAACTACAAACTTGTAGATCTATGTCTTATGGAACGCGGGGCAAAATTTTAGGTCAATCCGAGTTAAGTAGATCAAGTTATGGTCATTACACTATTGCTGGTCAAATGGCATCAAATTAGGTCAATTTTAGGTCAATTTGGTCAACTTTGGTTCGGCCAGTTTTTGGACCCGAACTTGTGCAAACTTTTTGACTTGCTTCTGGTCATTTCTGGGCTTTGGTGTCTTCATAAGACTTGTAGGTATGGGTCTTAAATATTCATGGTTAAAATCTCAGGTCAATTGGACCTGTTTTGAGTGAGTTATGGCCTAAACACTAACTGCTGCCCAATTGGTCAGTTTTTAGGTCTCAATTGCACTTAATCCGAATTGGTCATTTTTTTATGTCACCTTGCAAGCAGAATTTTGGTATGCTTTCTCAATGAAAGTTGGCACATTTTGTGCCTAGTTTCACCTCCAATTGGTCTCATACCAATTGAGGTTACACATTTAAAGTTATTGACTAAATTGCATACTGCCTTTAATTACTTTGCTTATACATGTATCCATTACACATTTAATTGCTATATGTCCACTCCCCTTACAATTTCTGTTTTGGTACATTACCAAAAACCATATTCCACTTCACTTAAATGTCACTTTGGGCGGATTGCAATTATCCTCAATACACCAATTAAACTCACATTTACAAGTTCTAAGTACAATCAGATATACCCTAAACATTACAAATTTTTACATACACTTACACAATCAATCTATACACATATCCATCAATTCTCAAGGTCAATATTCTGCCAATACTTTCATGAACATATACATTTATCCAAGAATCTCAAGGCTGCCGAAAACTTCCTCAACACCAAAATATCCTACAATTCATCAATTTCCATCCAAGTGCAAAAATCACCATATACATATGAAGTAATTTACTAGGATATTAAATCACCATAACCAACATCATTTCTCATCAAATATATGCACAATATTTCATCAAATACATAACTCCATGGCTGTCCAAAATGAACATCTCAATAACTCTTCAAACCTAAAAATTTTCTTCATAAAACCAACACCCATAACATGCACACAAAGTTTAACAAAGCTATCTTCAAAAATGCTAACTTACCTTATGGTTGGAACTTGCCAAACCTTGATTAAACTTCTTAAATTTGGTATCAAGCTCTTCCTTATGATGTGTAGACAAACTTTCATGAAGAACCCTAAGTGATTGGAGTTGAAATGGAGGAGTTAGGAGAGCTCATGGAAAACGGCAATGGTGGTTTCCTCACTTCTTCAATTCGGCTAGGTTTGCTGTTTTGGAGAGGATGAACATTTCAGCTTGGATAATGGAATTACAGCTGCCCCATTATGTGTTTATTTTATTCCCTTAGTGACCCACTCACTCAATTAATCATATAATATGTTAAATTCCCACTTATTCCACATTAAACCCTTAATTCTTGTTATTTACTTTAGGTACCACCAAATTAATTTTTCCTTTCATTTTCTAAGTGTAATATTATTTATTTTTAATGGACATTTAGGTCAAAAGACAATTCGGGGTGTCAAATGACCATAATGCCCTTGTTCGAGTTGCATTCTAGATTTTTCGGTAACACCGGGTTTTGTCTGTTTTTCGATTTCTCACTTTTCTTTGTACTAATTATTTAATTTTTCTTTGATCTTTCTAATGAGATTTATTCTTCAATAAGGGTCTATTTAAGTCCTAAAAATGTTTTCCAGGGTTCCCCGCAGTCCAGGGCTAGTCAACGGTCCACGCCGTGACTTCCCGGTGCGGTCACCCATCGCTAGGGTTCTCGGCTCGCTTAACTTGGTTACATTTCTTTGCCATTATTTTTCCTTTGTTTTTCTTGTGTTTTCTTTTCTTTTATTTCATTATTTTATGTCTCCTCACTCATTTTGAAGTATAGTTCTAGGCATCCTAGCTGTCCGGACAACACTGGTCACCGGAGCAGCAGAACGCACTACCGAACTTAGGGGTGTTACATAAACACTTCCAAAGAAGACTAAATTAGGATAAAACATATTAAATTTTAGAAACTGCATGTGAAGTATAAATAAATCTTAATTATTTGAATTATTTTTTATTTCTATCTTTTTTTGTATATTATTTCCTTGTTATATTATTACACCACTAAGCAGCAATGCTTAGCACGATGGAATTGTTTCCTCGCGCAGGTACTGAAGGTAAAGCCCAGATAAAAATATTAAACAGAGATTTTAGAGTTCTGATCTGCAGAAGTGTCTGAAGTATTCAAGGTTGTCACCTCCTCAGCAATGCATATAGATAGGGCCCATATAGATTATATTTATATTTTGTATAAAATGCTTAGATATTGTATTGTAATGTATATTATGAACAGGTAATTAATAGGAATGCGATGTAAATTAATTAATTAGCTTTTTCATATGTAATTAATTTATATATCATGTAAATTATGAAATTTTATAATTATTTTGTAAATTATGTAAATTAAGGAAATTTGAAAATTTTGCTTATGTAATTTGAGAATGTTTACATATGAATTGAGTATGAATGGAAATGTATGGAAATGATTATGAAATTGAAATGTATGGATGAGATTTGAAATATGAGAAAATTATAAGAATGATTGATGAGATAATTATGATTAGCATTGATAAGATTTTATTTTGAAAATATTGTTGAATTTCAAACATGTGAATTTTGAAATATGCCAAATCATAATAAAATAGGGGAAACTCCGCTGGTTTCTCTGTCGAAAAATAATTGATATTAAATTAAACGAATTCAAAATTATTAAAAAAATAAAGTAAGATAAGTTAGGGTGCTCTGGCACCGATTGTAGCACGCCTTGCTCGGCTACACTATAGTCGGGTGAGGGGTGTTACACGACTCACATCAGGATTGTGCACAATAAATTTATGTAATTATTTTCTAAGTGAAAAGTTGAATTGTTATACTTTATGAAATCGCTGTGTTGTTTATAAATTGTGTTGCCATTTTGTGACTGCAAAAATAACTTTAGAAATTGTTTGGGATCTTTCCTAAATTATTTGAGTTATTTTGAATTGATTTTGTGTTCACACTTAGCATGACAGTACCACATTATTCCTCCTCCATTTATGGGGTTGAAATCGCTTATTTTCCTCCCTCTCTAGCTTACCAGTTGAGGTTGTAGATCGGATGAGTACTCATTAGCTAGCTAGTCACCTCCCTCATTGATTTCGATTAGTGGGGTTGTAGATCACTTTGTCGTGGTGTACAATGCGGCATTGATCAGAAATTTTATGTCATGGCTTAAGTTGTGTATGAATTGGCAACACTATGTTTATTAAATTATTTGACCAAAATTGTGCTATAATGAGTTTTGATAATTTGTGAAATATTTGAATTGTGATATATCAATAAATGTTTTATGTAATACATTTCGAATTTTTATTGTGCACCATTGAGCATTTTTATACTCAGCGATAGCTTATTTTGCTATCGCAGATAAGAGCAAGGAGAAAGCAGCAGAATGAGCTGCTATTGAGATAGAGGACTACATTGACCTTTTTGGTACGGGTATTTATTTATACCCTTGTAGTTATTTTGATGTAAATATTATAATATCATATGTATTAATGTAAAGTTGAGCAGTTGTACAGTAAATTGTGATGTAGTATTTTAGATTTTCTTTTTGTAAATTAAGATATGTATTTGTAAATTAAATATTAAATGCAATGTGAATGAATTAATGAGATATTTTGAAATGACAAACTTTGATTGAATTGTGGACTTGAATTGCATTATGATGAACTAAGTTATTTTGGTGGTTGGAAGTTGTGAAAGCTAATATTGGAAGTGCTTTTTTACAGGTTTTCAAAGAACTGTTTTCTTAAAATACAGACGACACTCTGACGAAATTTTTAGTAAAATGTGGAAAAATAAAAATGGACAAAAATTTTTACTAGTTTTGAAACTTCAATTAAATGTTTTTAATTCCTATTAAAATGCTCACCACTTTCAAAATGTAAGAAAATGGTTTTAAAATCTCTTGTAGTGTACTAAATGAGTTATCGATAGCTGAAGTTCGGTAGTTCATTAGGTATTCTACGGGATCATATTATGCCTTACAGAGGGGTAAGGTGTAACATGTTTTAATGGTATTAGAGCATGGTTTTGCAATGAATTTTGACTAGGTATGTGAATATTTCTTTGATAAGTATAACTGCTCAAGTGTCTTTAATTAATACATATGACATATTTGCATCATGAATATGCCTTAACAGAGGTCAACCTCCTAGTGTTTGTTATCAGAGAGTAGAAAATTTTTGAAAGTGGAATGGAAGGAGATCATTCCATAGAGAAATCTGTCAAGGCTGAGGTCCAAGTGGAAGGCCCAGCACTCCAGAACGTGAGTGGGTCAGCCACTCCAGCTCCTCCTCAAGCACCTTAGTTTCCTGCTTAGTTTGCACAGCAGATGGCTGCGTTCTTCCAACAAATGGCAGGAAATGTGCCACCCCAAGTTCAGATGCAAGCACCTGTAGCACAACCACAGGCCCCAGCTCGACAATATGAAAAACGAATGAAATTTGGGGCTACCGAGTTTGTAACACCCTCACTGTAGCCATTCCGTACATTCTACTGTTCTGGTGACCGATGTCGGTCCGGACAGCTAGAACGTCTGAAAAAATATTTAGACTAGAGTGAAGTGTCATAAATAACTTAAATATTAATAAGAAAAATTAATGAAAAATTTTGAAAATAAAATACAACTAAGTTAAATGAGCCATTGCCCTAGCAATGGGTAACCCAGTGGGAAGTTACAGTCTTCGCAACTAGAAGCCCTAAACCCAAAAAATTTATGAAATAATTTTTGGGATTCTAGAGAAGAGTCATTGAGGTTTCTATATCATTAGAATGCCAAGAAAAGGCTTAGAAAAACTTTTCAATCTGTACAGATGATTTTAGCTCAATAAGCCAAACGAATGGCATTTTGGTCATTTCTTCTTCAGAGATGATTTTTGGCCGACTTGTCCAGTTAAGTAAATAATTATTATGAAATAAAATGTGAATAAATATTGCTAAAAATTGAATTGAAAATGAGTAGAAAAGAAAAGAAAAAGAAAATAAATTAAATGGGAAATATGACATCACATGATGTCATTAGATAGGTCTCCACCAATCACAACTCACCAAGCCAATTAAAAGAGTTAAATGAGGGAAAATTGGAAAGAAAAATTCTAGTTTCTTCTTATTCTTCAACCGAATCAAGAGAGAGAGAGAGAGAGAGAAAAGGAATAGAAAGAAAGAAAGGAAGAAGGAGAAGGAGATGTACAGTAGCAGAAACAGGGGTTCAACAGGGCAGCATGTTTCTCTTCCGTCTAGGTGAGTTTGGCTCAACTTGTACCATTGATTTTTGGATATGTTTGAGGTATGTATGTGTAGAAGTTATGGTTAAAATTTGGTGATTGTTCAACTGTTGGATTTGGAGAAATATATTGTTGAACACAGGCTGTCTGCAGGTTGAATTCTGAATTTTAGCTAATAAAATTTGAGAAAAATAAATAGTTAGGATGCTTATAAAATTATGAAATTTGGTACAAATGATATCTAGGATGTTGAGGCTATTGTGTTAAAATTTGGTGAATTTTAGATTTTTAGTTTATGAGATATAAATTATTTTGCATGAGTTGTCTGTGTAAGACTGATTTCTGCAAAAATTCAGATTTTGAAGGGTTGAATTAATATTTTGATATCTCATGATATAGAGATGATTTCATGCTAAAATTTTTACTGATATTGTATAGGGATCTTGAATATATGGTTAAAATTTGAAATTTATCTGACTGTTAAATCATTATATATAAATTTGAATGCACAAGCTGCCAGATTGAGTATTAATGGTTTGTGGATTTGAGATTTATGATAAGAGTTTAGTCCAATTTAAGGGGAAATTCTATTAAATTTTTATTGGATATTTAATTTGGAAAAGTGAAGTTATAATTGATTATGATTATTATGGTTCTAGGAGAAATCTTGAAGAACAACAAGCTCAAGTTTGGTTTCAAAAAGGTTAGTGCTAATTCATCCTTAAAACTTTGTATATATATCATGTGGAGTATGAAATGAGGGTGAAATTAAGAGAATTGAAACAAGTTTTGCATGAATAAATTCCACCAATTTTGGCAGCCATGGAATTGTTATGGTTTTGATGGTTTCTTTGGATTAAATGAGTGAATAGGCTACCCTTGATATGATTGTATCACTCAAAACATTAGTTTATGAGTTTAGTGCAAGAAAATAAAACTTTGGAAATTTAGGGCTAGGGTTTGAAACTCAAATATGGAGGTAGATGCAATTGAACACAAAATGATGTTGTAATGGTTATTTAGTGACCATTTGGTATAGTTTGAATTGAAAATGGAGTGATTGGTGACATTAACTAATGTAAAGAATTAGACTGCCTTAAGTGTGCATTCTGGACCCTTTGAGTCCAGTGTGCTCTTGGGGTTATAACTCAAGCTAGGTAACTCCAATTGGTGCAAGGCCAATTGGAGGTTGGACTAGACACAAAATGCAACAACTTTGATGAAGGAAACTATCCCAGAAAACCAACCTAAGTGGCTCTAAAAATTGACCTAATATGTAGTCTGTGGACAATGACCAAATGAACAATGTTTATTTATTTAGTCATAACTTAGTGTAGAAAGATCCAATTGACCTGAATTTTTACCAATAGAAAGCTGAGACATAGACTTACAACTATCATGAAGAAAATAAACCCAAATTTTGACCATAACATGCCCAAAAACTGACCTGCATTCAGTGTACAAAAAACTACAGAATTGATTCTACCCAGAAATTCTGGAAAAATTGTAATCCAACCAGTTATGGTGTTTAAGCCATAACTTGAGCTACAAAACTTCAAATGGAGTGATTCAAAAAACAAAATGTAACTAGACACAATAAGGAACAACTTTGATGAAGAACATTTGGCTAAATTCTCACTGTAAAATGGCCTAATAGAATAGGGAACTCTAGCACCCAAAACTGAAATTTTTGATTTATTTTCCATTGGTTAGAAGTATGGATTGGCAACTAATATCAATACTTTTGGGAACCAAAATGTGGTAAATCTATGTGATTAAAACTCATGTAACTATTATTTATGAGAAAGTCAATATTTTGACTTAAATGACTAAATGAATAGTAACCTTGTCACACCCTAGAGGTAAGGCATAACATGATCCCGTAGTATACCTAATGAATTACCAACTTCATCTACTGATAATCCATTAAATACACTACAAGAGATTTTAAAACTTTTCTTACTTCTTTTACAGTGGTGAGCACTATTTACAAGTGTTAAAAACTTTTTTGAACTGAAGTGAAACAGCTAACACATTTGGATTATTAGTAATTTCTATAAAAATTTTGGCGGAGTGCCATCTGTATTTTAAATAAAACAGTTCTTCAAAGACCTGTAAAAAGCACTTCAAATATATTTCTCAATCTCAAACTCCAACATTTAATCAACACAATATGTTTCTCAACTCAAAACCACAATAATTTTTCAATATTTCCAAAGGCTGAGATAAAAGAAATATAGTACAAATTTTACAAGCCCAAAATAATTCACAATTTATTTTACAACTTCAATATACAATTTTAATTTACAACTGCTCAAAACCAAGAACATTATATACATATAGTGATCATACATTATAATATAAAATGCAAAATATGGTATACTCAATATACCCGATGATCTCTCACTGAAGCACTAGCAGCCTAGTCTCACGCCTGTCGATGTCTACTTGCATAAAGAATGAAAAGCTATCGCTGAGTAAAATTTACTCAGTGGTGCACAATAACATTTTGAAATGCGATATATAATTCTTTTATTGACAATTCACAAATCAAATAATTCACAATTCCATTTCACAATTTACAAAGTTCATAAAACACAAATTTGACCAAATAACTAAGTAACACAGTTTTGCCAATCAATAACACAATTTGATCAAATAACTGAACAATACAGTTTGCAAATCAATAACACAATTTGGGCCATGACACAATTTTTTCCACACATGCCGTGTTATACTGTCACACCCTACCCCTCTGTAAGGCATAACATGATCCCGTAGTATACCTAATGAATTACCAACTCCGTCTACTGATAACCCATTAAATACACTACAAGGGATTTTAAAAACTTTTCTTACTTCTTTTACAGTGGTGAGCACTATTTACAGGTGTTAAAGACTTTGGTGAACTGAAGTGAAATAACTAACTCATTTGATTTATTTGGAATTTCTGTAAAAATTTTGGCAGAGTGCCATCTGTATTTTGGACAAAACAGTTCTTCAGAAAACCTATAAAAAAGCACTTCAATAATTTTTCAAATCTCAACCCCAATACATTTCTCAACACAACAATTTATCAACTCAATTCCATAGAAATTTTTCAAAGTCTGAGATAAGGAAATATAATACAATTTTCACAAGTCAAATAACTCATAATTAATTTACAACTTCAAGGTACAATTTGAATTTACAACTGCTCAAAACCAAAAACAAAATGTACATACAGTGTCATACATTACAGTACAAAATGCCAAAAAGTGGTATACTCGTTATACCCGAAAATCTCTCGCTGGAGGTATATGCAGCCTAGTCTGCTGCCCTGTCTGTCTCTCTACCTGCGACAGCAATAAAAAGCTATCGCTGAGACAATGTCTTAGTGGTGCACAACATTAACCAAATACAAATTTAAATCACAATTCATAAATCATGTAAATAGTGGATACTTAAAATTATAGTTAAATTCAAGACAGTAATTGTCAACAAGAATTTAAACTCCATTTGTCAATATCACAATAATTTTCATAAGTTAGATCATGTTTGAATTCAAAAGATAGTATATGTCAATGAGAGTTTAAATCCATTTCACAATCTCACAATACATATCAATAAATCACACACAGCTTAATCATGATCCATAGTTCAATTCGTCCCAAAAGCCGATGGCTAATGAGGTATTCAATTCGTCCCAAAAGTCGATGACTAATGAGGAATAACATAGCTAGCTAGCAAAAATATGAGTACTCATCCAATTCGTCCTCAACAGGCACACACCTCAACACTTCAGCCAGAGAGGGAATTCAATTCGTCCCACTCGACAAGCTAATGAGGAATACAATCAATATACATGATAGCTGTGGTTTCAAACCATTTCCAATGCTTTTAAATCAATAAGTATCCATCAATGTCATTCAAACAATTTTTCACAGTTTCAAACCATTCACAATATTTTTCAATCAATAAGTGTCCATCAAACTCATTTCCACAATTTAAAATAATAATATACAAATAGTCAATATTTATTTCAATTGAAAATAATTCAAAAGAAACAGTTGTTGTGCACAAACCTCTGATGACTGTCCCCCTGCTCTGGACTCAGTGTTTCCTTCCCTTTTGCTGAGTCCTTGTTAACTGAGAAATACAATTTGAAGTGTTTCAGTGCTAAATTAAACTGTCTCTATTGATGGTGTTTGGTAAATAATGCACTGAACTCAATTATTCACTTAATCACCTAATATACCGACCCTCGTTGCATTTTAGGTAAATTAGGTTTTAGTGTCATTAATATGTCACATTCGATAGGGTTTTAGGTTTGGTACGTTTTGCCAAACTCGTTTCCTTGTTTAGTGCATTTTAATGCAACTTGCTGGATTTCGGGATACTGGTTTGACCTAGCCGGACGGCCTAATTCCCTCGGTTTTCGGGTTTCGGTCAAAACTACAAACTTGTAGATCTAGGTCTTATTGCACGCGGGGCAAAATTTCAGGTCAATCCGAGTTAAGTAGACCAAGTTATGGTCATTATACTATTGCTGGTCAAATGGTACCAATTTAGGTCAATTTTAGGTCAATTTGGTCAACTCTGGTTCGGCCAGTTTTTGGACCCGAACTTGTGCAAGCTTTTTGACTTGCTTCTGGTCATTTATGGGTTTTGGTGTCTTCATAAGACTTGTAGGTATGGGTCTTAACTATTCATGGTTAAAATTTCAGGTCAATTGGACTTGTTTTGAGTGAGTTATGGCCTAAACACTCACTGCTGCCCAATTGGTCATTTTTCAGGTCCTAATTGCACCTAATCCAAATTGGTCATTTTCTTAGGTCACCTTGCAAGCAGAATTTTGGTATGTTTTCTCAATGAAAGTTGGCACATTTTGTGCCTAGTTTCACCTACAATTGGTCTCATACCAATTGAGGTTACACATTTAAGGTTATAGGCTAAAATGTACACTGCCCTCAATATGCCTTTCACACCCCACTTCAAACACACATTTACCTTTGCAATTTGTTTACTTACCTACCAATCTGTTTTGGTACATTACCAAAAGCATTTTCTACATTACATTAACATGACTTTGGGCAGATTACCATTACCCTCAACACACCAATTATAATTCACATTTACAATTTCTAAGTACCATTACATACACACCTAACCATTACAAATTTTACATACACTTTACAATATCAATCTACATACATATCATCAATCCTTCTAGGTCAATATTCTGCCTACACTTCCTTCAATATATACATTTACTCAAGTGTTCCCAAGCTGCCGCAAACCTTCTTCAACATCAAAGTGCCGTCCAATTTACCAATTCCCATCCAAGTGCATAAATCACCATATAAACATGAAATAATTCACTAGGTTACTAAATCACCATGATCAACATTATTTCTCATCAATTATATGCACAAATATCTCATCAAAAACGTGACTCATGGCTGTCCAAAATGAAAACAATAATAACTCTTCAAACTCAAAATTTTCCTTCACCAAACCAATACCCATAGCATGCACACAAAACTTAACAAAGGAATTCTCAAAAAATGTAAATTTACCTTTGATTGTAACTTGCTAAACCTTCACCAAACTTCTCAAATTTGGTATCAATATCTTCCTTGTGATGTGTAGACAAAGTTTAATGAAGAACCCTAGGTGATTTGAGTTGAAATGAGGGGAAGGATCAAGCTTTACACAAAACGTCCATGGAGGTTTCAAGGTTCTTCAATTCGGCAATATTGAGAGGACTTGAGGAAGATGGAGTTTCAGCTGGTTAGTGGACTTATATCAGCCATATTTATGTTTAATTAAATCCCTAGTGGTCCACTAACTAAATTTAAATCATATTATAAGTTAAACTTTCACTTAATCCCACATTAAACCCTTGATTTTAGCTATTTATTTTAGGTACCACTAAATTAATTTTTCCTTTTATTTTCTAAGTGTAATACTATTTATTTTTAATGGACATTTAGGTCAAAAGACACTTCGGGATGTCAAATGACCATAATGCCCTGCTCAAGTTACGTTCCGATTTTTCAGATTACTGGTTTTGTCTGTTTTTCGATTTCTCACTTTTCTTTGTACTAATTATTTAATTTTTCTTTGATCTTTCTAATGATATTTATTCTTCAACAAGGGTCTATTTAAGTCCTAAAAATATTTTCCAGGGTTCCACGCAGTCCAGGGCTAGTCAACGGTGCACGCCGTGACTTCCCGGTGTGGTCACCCATCGTTAGGTTTCCCGGCTCGTTTAACTTGGTCACATTTCTTTGCTATCATTTTTCCTTTGTTTTTCTTGTACTTTATTTTCTTGTATTTCATTATTTTATGTCTCCTCACTCATATCGAAGTACGGTTCTAGGCATCCTAGCTGTCCGGACAACACTAGTCACCGGAGCAGCAGAACGCACTACCGAACTTTGGGGTGTTACAATTCTCTCCCCCTTAAAATAAATTTCGTCTTGAAATTTTACAGCATTAGTCTCTCGAACAGCTGTGGGTGTTGTCTCCTCATATCCTCTTCACGTTCCCAAGTAGCTTCCTGGCCTGAATGATGGTTCCACAGCACTTTAACCAGATGTATCTGTTTGTTTCTCAGCTGCTTCACCTCATAAGCCAGAATTTTTATGGGTTCTTCCTCATATGAGAGATCTGGATTTACTTCAATCTCTTCAACTGACAGTACATGAGATGGGTCAGATCTGTACCTCCTTAACATGGACACATGGAAGACACTGTGTATCCTTGCTAGCTCTGGAGGTAATGCCAACTGATATGCCAAAGGACCCACTCTTTCCAGAACTTCATATGGTCCGATGAAACGAGGACTCAGTTTCCCCTTTCTGCCAAATCTCATAATCCTCTTCCAAGGAGAAACTTTGAGGAATACCTTATCACCCACTGCATACTCAATATCTCTTCTTTTCACATCAACATAGGACTTTTGACGGTCCGATGCAGTTTTGAGTCTATCTCTAATCACTCTGATCTTTTCCTCTGTCTGCTGAACAATTTCTGGCCCAATCATCTTCCTTTCACCTACCTCATCCCAACATAAAGGAGTTCTGCACTTCCTGCCATACAAAGCTTCATATGGAGACATCCCTATGCTTGATTGGTAGCTGTTGTTATAAGCAAACTCAATCAAAGGCAAGTGTGTATCCCAACTACCTTCAAATTCAATCACACAAGCCCGTAGCATATCCTCCAATATCTGAATAACCCTCTCGCATCGCCATCCGTCTGGGTGGAATGTCAGGTCGATGTTCAATCTAGTTCCTAGGGCTCTCTGAAGACTACCCCAGAATCTAGAAGTGAACCTAGGATCTCTGTCAGATACAATTGATACTGGCACTCCATGCAATTTTACAATCTCATATATGTACAATCTGGCCAATCTTTCCAGGCTATAGTCGATCCGAACTGGTAAAAAGTGAGCAGACTTGGTCAACCTGTCAACTATAACCCATACTGCATCATGACTACTCTGTGTTCTTGGAAGTCCTGTAACAAAATCCATAGTTATTCGTTCACATTTCCACTGCATCGACAAAGGATGTAACAAACCACTGGAACTTGATGTTCGCTTTACTTCATCGACAAGTTAGGCATTTGGAAACGAATTCAGCTATATCTCTCTTCATGCCCATCCACTAGTAATGTTCTTTCAGCCCTCTGTACATTTTAGTTCCACCAGGGTGCATAGCAAATGGAGACTCATGTGCTTCCTTCATAATGATCTGTCTCAATTCCACATCACTAGGAACACACACTCTACCCTGATGTAGCAATAAACCATCATCTCTCACAGAGAATTCAGGTTTCTTGCCCTGCTGGACTTCTTTCAGTAGCTTTTTATATTTTTCATCACTCTGAGCAGCCATTCTGATTTGATCAATCAACACTGGCTGTACATGCCATGCAACTACTATCTGTCCCTCATCATCAATCTCTAAACTGGCATGCTGTGCTTTCAACTCATATACCATGGACAAAGGAGAAACTCTGAGACTTGCCATAGTCTTGCGACTTAAGGCGTCAGCCACCACATTTGCTTTCCCTGGCTGATAGTCTATTAAGCAATCATAGTCTTTAATGAGTTATAACCATCTCCTCTGCCTCAAATTCAATTCCTTCTGGGTGCCTAAGTACTTTAAGCTCTTATGATCTGTGTAAATATAGCATTTCTCCCCATACAAATAGTGTCTCCAGATCTTCAAAGCAAAAACAATAGCTGCTAACTCCAGATCATGTGTTGGGTAGTTCCTCTCATGCGGTTTCAGCTGGCGTGATGCATAAGCAATGACATTCCGATCTTGCATCAGTACACAGCCTAGCCCATTGTGAGAAGCATCACTATAAACTGTGTATTCTTTACCCGGAGTAGGTAAAGTGAGAACTGGAGCTTCAGTTAAGCACCTCTTCAACTCATCAAAACTCTGCTGACATTTGTCTGTCCACTGAAATTTTACATCTTTCCGAAGCAGCTTGGTCAGTGGAGAAGATAACATAGAGAACCCTTTTACAAACCGACGATAATATCGGCTAAACCTAAAATCGCGAATTTACGTGATGTTCTGGCGCTTCCAATTAAGGATAGCTTCTACCTTGCTGGAGTCTACCTTGATCCCTTCAGCTGACACAACATGTCCCAAAAAGGAGATTTCTTTCAGCCAAAATTCACATTTCGACAATTTGGCGTATAGTTGTTTCTCCCTTAAAGTCTGCAGTACAATCCGCAGATGTCTGTCATGCTCCTCTGCATTCCTTGAATATATCAAAATGTCGTCAATAAACACCACCACAAATTGATCAAGATATGGTGTGAAGATAGTGTTCATCAGATCCATGAAAGCAGCTGGAGCATTTGTCAACCCGAATGGCATTACTAGGAACTCATAGTGGCCATATCGAGTTCTGAAAGCAGTTTTTGGAATACTCTGCTCTTGCACCTTCAACTGATAATAACCAGATCGCAAATCAATTTTGGAGAATATAGCTGCACCCTTCAACTGATCGAACAGATCATCAATGCGAGGCAATGGATATCTGTTCTTTATTGTCACCTTATTCAACTGCCGATAATCTATACATAAGCAGAGAGTACCATCCTTCTTCTTAACAAACAACACTGGTGCTCCCCAAGGTGACACACTAGGGCGGATGAAGCCCTTTTCAAGTAATTCTTGCAACTGTATCTTCAACTCCTTCAACTCCGCTGGTGCCATTCTGTATGGCGTTATGGAGATTGGATCCACACCAGGCATAACATTAATTTCAAACTGCACTTCTCTTTCCGGAGGTAATCCTGGAAATTCATCAGGAAACACATCTGGAAAGTCATATACTGTAGGGATGTCCTTCAATGCTGAACTCCCCACTTGGGTGTCTATCACATGTGCCAAGTATGCTTCACACCCCTTTCTGATCATTTTTCTGGCTAGTGCAGCCGAAATGAGGTTTGATGGCAATAACTGCCTCTCCCCATGTATTACCACATCACTATACTGAGGAAGGCCAAAAGTGATCGCTTTTCACTTACATACCAATCATGGCATGATGCCTAGCTAACCAATCCATGCCCAAGATGATATCATAATCTCTGAAGGGCATTTCAATGAAATCAGACAGGAAAGTGTGTCCTTGGATCACCAAAGGACAATCTCTATACATTCTATTAACCCTGACTTCCTGTACTAACGGACTCGTTACTAGCACCTCAAAGTCCATTTTTGTACATGGAACAGCAATGCAATCAATGATGCTAGCACTCACATAAGAATGGGTAGAACCCGGATCAAATAACACAAACACATTCTAGTTAAAAGTTGAGAAGGTACCAGCCACAACATCAGATGTCTCTGCCTCTTCCCTCTGTCTCATGGCATAGACTCTGACTGGAGCACTATCTTGCTCTGATTATTTTACTGTGCCTTGGCTGCCTGCTGGGTTACCTCTACCCCTGCCTCTACCTCTGCTAGGTGGTTGTGAGCTTCTGGTGACAGGGCTCTGGTAGGAGGTGGTCCAACTCTGCGACTACTGGTGCAGTCCTTGGCGAAGTTTCCGGTGCCTCCACAGTTATAACAGGCTCCAATAGCCTTATAGCATATCCCACCATGATTTTTTCCACAAGTTTCACATTGGCGGGGAGGATAGGAACCTCTGGTACTTTGCTGTCCAGATAGGGGAGGTCTCTGTCTTGAATATCTTCCCCTACCAGATTTCTTGCCACCTCTACCATGTCCCCCATAGTTCTTCCTCTTTCCAGTATAACCACTGGAACTCTGTTCTACAGATTTTCCCTCTTTCTCTGTCTTCTCTGATCTCTTTTTCTCTGGAGCAGTCTCAAACTCAACTCTTTCCAACTCTAGGGCTTGAGAAACAAGTTCAGAGAAGTTAGTGTGTTTGAAGCCGAGCACTTGTACTCTGATACTTGGCTTCAAGCCAGTTTCAAACCTCATTGCATCTTTCCCTGCTGGTAGAGAGTAGACTCATTGCATAGAGAGTAGACTCAATTGAAATAAATATTGACTATTTGTACATTATTGTTTTAAATTGTGGAAATGTGTTTGAATGGGTATTTATTACTTGAAAAGCATTGTAAATGATTTGAAACTGTGAGAAATTGTTTGAATGATATTGATGGATACTTATTGCTTAAAAGCATTGTAAATAGTTTGAAATTGTGGGAAAATTAGTTTAGTGTGATTTGTGAAAATCGAAGTTAATTATGAATTGTGTTGCCATTTTGTGAATGAAATTATGACTTTGGAAATTTATTGGATTCTCACGAATCATTTGAATAAAATGTTTGGAATTGATTTTGTGTTCACACTTAGCATGACAGTATCGTATCATTCCTTCTCCAATTATGGGGTTGTGATCGTTTATTTCCTTCTCCATTTATGGAGTCGTGATCGTTTATTTTTCCCTCTCTGGTTTACCAGTTGAGGTGATCGGATGAGTACTCATTATATAGCTAGCTACCCTTCCTCATTGATTTCGATTAGTGAGGTTGTGATTGCTTTGTCGTGGTGTACAACGCGGCATTGATCGGAAAATTGTGTCATGGCTTAAGTTGTGAATGAATTGGCAACACTGTATTCTTAAATTATTCGACTAAATTGCGTTATTATGTATTGTGAGATTGTGAAATTGATTTAAACTCTTGTTGACATATACTGTCTATTGAATTCAACCATGATCTGACTTATTGAAAATTATTGTGATATTGACAAATGGAGTTTAAATTCTTGTTGACATTTATTGTCTTGAATTTAACTATGATTTTAAGTATCCACTATTTACATGACTTATGAATTGTGATTTAAATTGTATTTGGTTAATGTTGTGCACCACTGAGACATTGTCTCAAATGATAGCTTTTAATTCTCGTCGCAGTAGAGAGAGCATGTGGCACAGACTAGGCTGCATATACCTCCAGCGAGAGATTTTTCGGGTATAATGAGTATACCAATATTTTGCATTTTGTCTCAGAATGTATGACATCGTATGTACATATTGTTTTTGGTTTTGAGCAATTGTAAATTCAAATTGTACCTTGAAGTTGTAAAATAATTACGAAATGCTTTGACTTGTAAAAGTCAGATTATATTTCCTTATCTCAGACTTTGAAAAATTTCTATGGAATTGAGTTGATAAATTGTTGTGTTGAGAAATGTATTGGAGATGAGATTTGGAAAATTATTGAAGTACTTTTTACAGGTTTTCTGAAGAACTGTTTTATCCAAAATACAGATGGCACTCTGCCAAAATTTTTACAGAAATTCCAAGTAAACCAAATGAGTTAGTTATTTCACTCAGTTCACCAAAGTCTTTAACACCTGTAGATAGTGCTCACCACTGTAAAAGAAGTAAGAAAAGTTTTTAAAATCCCTTGTAGTGTATTTAATGGGTTATCAGTAGACGGAGTTGGTAATTCATTAGGTATACTATGGGATCATGTTATGCCTTACAGAGGGGTAGAGTGTGACATGTTTTAGTGGTATCAGAGCAAAGTTTTTAAATTCTGTTTTCACCTGTTATTTGATTGTTCTTTCTTCATAGTACAACTGCTCAATATCATTGTTTGATACATACAGTACATTACAGTATAAATATGCACTAACGAGAGTAAATATCCTTATGTTATTTGTTCAGGAGATCTAAAATCCTCGCATTGAATATGGAAGAGGGTGATCGTTCAATGATCGATCTATTGAGGTCGAGGTGCAAGGATGCCCTGTGCCTACATAATGTTAGTGGTTCAACAAAGACCCCTCTGCAGCTTCTCGCTTCGCTCGTCAGCAGATGGCTGCAATGTTCCAACAAATGGCTGGTAATGCACCTACTCAAGTCCCAATTCAGACACCAGTGGTACAACCACAGTCTCCTATGAGGCAGTATGATAAATTGATGAAATATGGGGCTACAGAGTTCAAGGGGACAGCAGATCCTCTAGAGGCTGAACAGTGGTTAGAGAGGATGGATAGGGTATTCAAGAAACTTCATTGTACAGAGGAGCTCAGACTTGAATACTCCGTATCTTTGTTACAGGGGGATGCTTATGACTGGTGGAAAACCATTCCCCACAGTCTGGTAGAGCCTGCAGTGCTAACATGGAATGACTTCCTCAGGGAATTCAGTAAATATGTCCTCGATGCTTATGTAGACCGGAAGTCGCAAGAGTTCCTAAGTCCAAACAGGGGGCGATCGGTGGCTGAGTATGAAAGAGAATTTTCCCGCCTGAGCCATTATGCAGTAAGTTTGCTTGCTACCAGCAGGGAAAGATGCAAGAGGTTTGAAACTGGCTTGAAGCCCAGTATCAGAGTACAAGTGCTCGGCTTCAAACACACTAGCTTCTCTGAACTTGTTTCTCAAGCCCTAGAGTTGGAAAGAGTTGAGTTTGAGACTGCTCCTGAGAAAAAGAGATCAGAAGACAGATGAAGAGGGAAAGTCAAGAGAACAGAGTTCCAGTGGTCCTACTTGGAAAGAGGAAGAACTATGAGGGACACAAATGAGGTGGCAAGAAGTCCGGTAGGGAGGACATTCGTGATGTAAACCTCCTTTATCCGGTCAAGATAGTACCTGAGGTTCCTACCATTCCCGCCAATGTGAAAATTGTGGAAGATATCATGGTGGGATATGCTATAAGGCTATTGGAGCCTGTTATAACTGTGGAGGCATAGGACACTTTGCCAAGGACTGCACCAGTAATTGCAGAGTTGGACCACCTCCTACTACTGCAAAAGGGTCAGTTCAAAGCCCTATCACCAGAGGTTCGCAACCACCCAGCAGAGGTAGAGGCAGGAGTAGAGGTAACCCAAAGAGTGCCAAGGCACAAGAAACAATCAGAGCAAGATAGTGCTCCAGTCAGAGTCTATGCCATGAGACAGAGGGAAGAGGCAGAGATATCTGATGTTGTGGCTGGTACCTTCTCAACTTTTAACCAAAATGTGTTTGTGTTAATCGATCTGGGTTCTACCCATTCTTATGTGAGTGCTAGCATCATTGATTGCATTGCTGTTCCATGTACAAAAATGGACTTTGAGGTGCTAGTAACAAGTCCGTTAGGACAGGAGGTCGGGGAAATAAATTTTGATGCATTAGTGATTAGTCCTTTAGGATAAGGATTGTGATAATAAGTGAAATTAGTTTTGGAAGAGTTTATCGGCGAAAAGTATTTGCTGACACACCATAAAATTATAAAGCTAATTGGCGAGCCTACTTAATGTAAGGCAAGAGAACGTAAAAGTAAGTTACAGAAATAGAATTGCTCTAGATGAAGGCAGAGATGTTACTGTAGTAATTGTTAATAGATATTGTAATCAGAAGAAGTTCGGATATCAGTGAATTTGAAAAGGATAAAAGATAGGAAAGTTTGATCTATTGAATAAGTCAGAGATTACAAGACTAACTTGAGATTATTGTGTAGAGCTACGCATCACCCGATAGTACATCTAGATGAGAATAGTTGCCAACGGCATCTGCTTTGGTATAGTTATGCTGTGACGTAATTTAATTGTTAGAAATAAGTTTGAAAATCCTACTTAGGGATCTAAAACTCAAAAGTTAGAATATCGAAAGGTTATAGTTCAGTACAAAAGGAAGTAAGTTATAGAATATTGACAGATAAAAAGAGTTACGGAAGTAGAGATTTGAACAGTTGATTCATATGTAACAAAGAAATATTACGAATGTGAGGAAGACTATGGATTAGAATGGTCAGAGGACCAATGACTGATGAATGATTCTAACATGACCTCAAGGGTCATTCAAGAAGCAACGTGAACCGAAATATTAGACAAAGATAATAGTAAGAGGAGATTGGTGTTATCCAAACAAATCAAACATTGTATTAGATTGTTAAAAGACTTATACAAATTTGAGGAAAAGAAGATTATACAATCATATAGAAAGGGGAAAATAAACGTATGACTATTGTAAGATGACTACTGGGTAAAATTTCGTGGACGAAATTTATTTAAGGGGGGGAGAATTGTAACACCCCTAAGTTCGGTAGAGTGCTCTCATCGCTCCAGTGACCAGTGTTGTCCGGACAGCTAGGATGCCTAGAACCACACCTTGATATGAGAGAGGAGACATAAATAATGAAATACAAGAAAAGAAAATACAAGAAAAACAAAGGAAAAATCATAGCAAAGAAATGTAACCGAGTAAGTGAGCCAGGAAACCTAACGATGGGTGACCACACTGGGAAGTCACGGCGTGGACCGTTGACTAGCTCTCGGATCATGGGAACCACGAAAACATTTTTAGGACATAAATGGACCCTTATTGAAGTATAAATATCATTAGAAATATCAAAGAAAAATTAAATAATTAGTACAAAGAAAAGTGAGAAATCGAAAATGCATAAAATACTAGATACTGAAAAATCGGGAATGCAACCCGAACAGGGGCATTATGGTCATTTGACATCCCGAAGTTTCTTTTGACCTAAATGTCCATTAAAAATAATTAATATTACACTTGGAAAATAAAATGAAAAATTAGTTTAGTGGTACCTAATACAAATAACTAAAATCAAGGGCTTAATGTGGGATTAAGTGAAAGTTTACCTTAAAATATGATTTAAATTGTTTAGTGGTCCACTAAGAACATTAAAATGGTTAAATATATTCATTAGTGGGCAGATTCTTCCCACTCAAAAGGGTCATCTTCTTCATTCCATAACCCATGCCGAATTGAAGAGGAAAAGAAATCCTCCATAGCCATTTTTCATGCAAGCTTTCTTATCTCCCCATTTTCAACTCCAATCCCTTAAGTAGCTTTATGAAAAATGGTCTACACATCACAAGGAAGATATTGATACCAATTTTGAGAAGTTTGGTGAAGGTTTAGCAAGTTACAATTAAAGGTAAGTTTGCATTTTTGAGAATTCCTTTGTTAAATTTTGTGTGCATGTTATGGGTGTTAGTTTTGTGAAGGAAATTTTAGAGTTTAACTAGTTATTGAAATAGCCATTTTGGACAGCCATGGGGTCATGCATTTGATGAATTATTATGCATATAATTGATGAGGAATAATGTTGATCATGGTGGTTTAATATCCTAATGAATTATTTCAAATATATATGGTGATTTATGCACTTGGATGGGAATTGGTAAATTGTAGGGCACTTTGATGTTGAAGGACAAATTTCGCAGCCTTGGGGACACTTGAATAAATGTGTATATTCATGGGAGTGTTGGCAGAATTGTGGCATTAAGGAATGAAGGATATGTGTATGAAATTATTGTGTAAAGTGTATGTGAGAATTAGTGGTGTTTAGGTGTGTATGTAATGGTATTGAGATATTGTAAATGTGAATTATATTTGGTGTGTTGAGGGTAATGGTAATCTGCCCAAAATAATGTTAATGTAAAGTAGATTATACTGTGGTTAATGTACCAAAACAGATTGGTAGGGAAGTGAACCAAATTGCAAGGTATATGTGTGTTTGAAGTGGGGTGTGAAATGCATATTGAGGGCAGTGTACATTTTAGCCCATAACCTGAAATGTGTAACCTCAATTGGTATGAGACCAATTTGAGGTGAAACTAGGCACAAAATGTGCCAACTTTCATTGAGAAACCATACCAAAATTCTGCTTGCAAGGTGATGTGAAAAATGACCAATTCGGATTAGGTACACTTGAGACCTAAAAACTGACCATTTGGGCAGCAGTGAGTATTTAGACCATAACTCACTCAAAACAGGTCCAATTGACCTAAAATTTTAACCATGAATAGTTAAGACCCATACCTACAAGTCTTATGAAGACACCAAAACCCAGAAATGACCAGAAGCAAGTCAAAAAGCTTGCACAAGTTCGGGTCCAAAAACTGGCCGAACCAAAGTTGACCAAATTGACCAAAAAAATGACCTAATTGATGCCATTTGACCAGCAATAGTATAATGACCATAACTTGGTCTACTTAACTCGGATTGACCTGAAATTTTGCCCCGCGTGCAATAAGACCTAGATCTACAAGTTTGTAGTTTCGATCGAGACCGAAAACCGAGGGAACTAGATCGTCCGGTTAGGTCAAACCAGTGTCCCGAAATCCAGCAATTTGCATTAAAATGCACTAAGCAAGGAAATGACTTTGGTAAAACATACCAAACCTAAAACCCTATCGAATATGACATATTAATGACACTAAGACCTAAATTACCTAGAACACGTCGAGGGTCGGTATATTAGGTGACTTAGCAGATAAAGGTATTCAGTGAATTGTTTATCGAACATTATCGTTAGAGGCAAATTAATTTAGCACTGAAACACTTCAAATTGTGTTTCTCGATTAACAAGGACTCAAAGAAAAGGGAAGGAAACACCGAGTCCGACTGTGGAGACAGTCATCAGAGGTTTGTGCACAACGGCTATTGCTTTTGAATTTTTCAATTGAAATAAATATTGAATATTTGTATATTATTGTTTTAAATTGTGTTTGTGCACAACAACTATTTCTTTTGAAATTTTCAATTGAAATAAATATTGACTATTTGTACATTATTGTTTTAAATTGTGGAAATGTGTTTGAATGGGTATTTATTGCTTGAAAAGCATTGTAAATGATTTGAAACTGTGAGAAATTGTTTGAATGATATTGATGGATACTTATTGCTTAAAAGCATTGTAAATAGTTTGAAATTGTGGGAAAATTAGTTTAGTGTGATTTGTGAAAATCGAAGTTAATTATGAATTGTGTTGCCATTTTGTGAATGAAATTATGACTTTGGAAATTTATTGGATTCTCACGAATCATTTGAATAAAATGTTTGGAATTGATTTTGTGTTCACACTTAGCATGACAGTATCGTATCATTCCTTCTCCAATTATGGGGTTGTGATCGTTTATTTCCTTCTCCATTTATGGAGTCGTGATCGTTTATTTTTCCCTCTCTGGTTTACCAGTTGAGGTGATCGGATGAGTACTCATTATATAGCTAGCTCCACTTCATCATTTATTTCGATTAGTGAGGTTGTGATTGCTTTGTCGTGGTGTACAACGCAGCATTGATCGGAAAATTGTGTCATGGCTTAAGTTGTTAATGAATTGTCAACAATATATTCTTAAATTATTAGACTAAATTGCTTTATTATGTTTTGTGAGATTGTGAAATTGATTTAAACTCTTGTTGACATATACTGTCTATTTAATTCAACCATGATCTGACTTATTGAAAATTATTGTGATATTGACAAATGGAGTTTAAATTCTTGTTGACATTTATTGTCTTGAATTTAACTATGATTTTAAGTATCCACTGTTTACATGACTTATGAATGCTGATTTAAATTGTATTTGGTTAATGTAGTGCACCATCGAGACATTGTCTCGTGATAGCTTTTAATTGTCGCAGTAGAGAGAGCAGACAGGCGACAGACTAGGCCGCATATACCTCCAAATGAGAGATTTTTCTGTATAATGAGTATACCAATATTTTGCATTTTGTAATCAGAATGTATGACATTTGTATGTACATATTGTTTTTGGTTTTGAGCAGTTGTAAATTCAAATTGTACCTTGAAGTTGTAAAATAATTACGAAATGCTTTTGACTTGTAAAGTCAGATTATATTTCCTTATCTCAGACTTTGAAAAATTTCTATGGAATTGAGTTGATAAATTGTTGTGTTGAGAAATGTATTGGAGTTGAGATTTGGAAAATTATTGAAGTACTTTTTACAGGTTTTCTGAAGAACTGTTTTATCCAAAATACAGATGGCACTCTGCCAAAATTTTTACAGAAATTCCAAGTAAACCAAATGAGTTAGTTATTTCACTCAGTTCACCAAAGTCTTTAACACCTGTAGATAGTGCTCACCACTGTAAAAGAAGTAAGAAAAGTTTTTAAAATCCCTTGTAGTGTATTTAATGGGTTATCAGTAGACGGAGTTGGTAATTCATTAGGTATACTACGGGATCATGTTATGCCTTACAGAGGGGTAGGGTGTGACATATGGGCTTTGGTGACTTCATAAGACTTGTAGATATATGTCTCAACTATTCATGGTAAAAATTTCAGGTCAATTAGACCTGTTTTGAGTGTGTTATGGCCAAAACACTAACTTCTAGCCAAATGGTCAATTTTCAGGCCTTAAATGCACTAATCCGGATTTGGTCATTTTTCAAGTTACCTTCCAATCAGAATTTTGGTAAGCTTCCTTCATGAAAGTTGGCACTTTTTGTGCCTAGTTTCACCTCCAATTGGTTTCATACCAATTGGAGCCACACACTTAAGGTTCTAGGCCAAATTACACACTGCCCTATTGCACATTGTCCATCACTCAATCAAAGGACACATTTAACATTACCAAGTTACATATTCATGCCATTTCTGTTTTGTACCATAACCTAAACACATTTCACAACACATTTTTGGTCACTTTGGCAGCTTATAACCACACTCAATATGCACATTATAGTCCAGAATTTACGAAGTTCAATTTACACACAATTTAACTGCATAACCAAGCTCATTCACATGTCCAAACTCAAACCTTTATACCCATGTACAAGCTGCCATAACAAATACCATAATTCAACAATAATATTTCACAAACCAAACCATGAAACAACATTTTTATGGTCCACACTTCAAGCTACTGATTTGTACCTTACTTTGAATAAAATTCCAAGCTTCCAAATTCAAGTATACATTCACATATACTTAGTATACATCACCCAATTTATTCCTACACATATAAACACTTAATCAACCCTTTAACCTACCATTTACAAGCAAGAATAAACTTCCCTTAAGGAGTTTCCATGGCTGCCAAAAATAAACATCTCTCTTAATACATCAATCTCCAAAAATCTCTCTACAATTCAAGTACCCATAACATCCTCACAAACTTTAATGAAGCAATAATAAAAAACACATGCTTACCACTTTGGAAACTCTTCAAAACCTCTCTAAAACTTGGACTTCTTGTTGCCTATCTACTGCCTAAGGTGTATGGACAACTTTTAATGAAGGGAAGTGGAGAGAAAGAAGCTTGGATCACACTTGCATGGAGCTCCAAAACCATGCGGCAATGGAGTTTTTCCTTTCTCCATTTTCGGCTAGTTCACCAAGGTTGAAGAAGAAGATGAATTTGCTATCCAAATGCAGATTAAGTGGTCCACTTTAGTGAGTTAGTGGAGCACTATTGCAAATTTAATGATTATTTAATTATAACCTTCCTTATTCCCACATTAAGCTCCTAACTTTAGTTATTTACATTAGGTACCACTAGTTTAATTTTTCATGACATTTTCCAAGTGTAATATCATTTATTTTTAATGGACATTTAGATCAAAAGATAACTCGGGGTGTCCAATGACCACAATGCCCCTGTTCGGGTTGCATTCCTGATTTTTTGGTAACACCGAGTTCTATCGTTTTCTCGATTTCTCACTTTTCTTTGTACTAATTAATTAATTTTTCTTTGATATTTCTAATGGTATTATAATTTAATAGACATTTATTTAAGTCCTAAAAATATTTTTCAGGGTTCCCCGCGGTCTAGGGCTAGTCAACGGTCTGCGCCGCGACTTCCCAGTGCGGTCACCCATCGCTAGGATTCTCGGCTTGTTTAACTTGGTTACATTTCATTGCTATCATTTTTCCTTTGTTTTTCTTGTATTTTCTTTTCTTGTATTTCATTATTTTATGTCTCCTCATCCATATCTAAGTGTAGTTCTAGGCATCCTAGCTGTTCGGACAACATTGGTCACCGGAACAGTAAAACGCACTACCGAACATAGGGGTGTTACAATTCTCCCCCCCTTAAAATAAATTTCGTCCACGAAATTTTACCCAATAGCCATCTTACAATAGTCAAACGTTATTTTCTCCTTTCTTTATGATCATATAATCTTCTTTCCTTTGAATTTGTATAAGACTTTTAACAATCTAATACAACATTTAATTTGTTTGTATAACACCAATCTTCACTTACTATTGTGCTGTCTAATATTTTGGTTCATGTTCCTTCTTGAATGACCCTTGAGGTCATGTTAGAATGATTTGTCTAGTCATTGGTCCTTTGACCATTCTAGTCAATAGTCTTCCTCACATTCGTAACATTTCTTTGTTATATCTGAACCAACTGTTCAAATTTTTACTTCTACAACTCTTTTTATCTATTAATATTATATAACTTACTTCCTTTTGTACTGAACTATAACCTTTCGATATTCTAACTTTTGAGTTTTAAATCCTAAGTAGGATTTTCAAACTTATTTCTAACAATTAAATTATGTTCTGGCATAACTATACCAAAACAGATGTCGTTGGCAACTATCCTCATCTTGGTGTACTATCGAGTAGTACGTAGCTCTACACAATAATCTCAAGTCAGTACTGTAATCTGTAGCTTACAGTATACACATGAAGAACATTGTATAGTTACTACGATACATCCCAATAGATCAAATTTTCTGATATTTTATCCTTTTCGAATTTACTGATATTCGAATCTTATTCTGATTACAATATCCATTAACAATTACTAACATTAACATCCTTGCCCTCATCTAGAGTAATTTTATTACTGTAACTTACTTTTATGTCCTCTTGCCTTACATTAAGTAAGCTTGCTGTTTAGCCTTATAATTTATGGTGTGTTAGAAAATACTTATCGCCAATAAACTCTTTCAAAACTAATTTCACTTATTATCACAATCCTTATCTTAAAGGACTAATCACTAATGCATCAAAATTTATTCCCTTGTAAAGGAATAACAACAGAACATATAATTCTAACACTAACATAAAAGTATGCAAATTCTAGGTCAAACAATACATAAACGAAGAGTGCCATCCTTCTTCTTAACAAATAATACTAGCGCTCCCCATGGTGACACACTAGGGTGGATGAAGCCCTTTTCAAGTAGTTCTTACAACTGTATCTTTAACTCCTTCAACTCTGCTGGTGCCATTCTATATGGTGTTATGGAGATTGGATCCACACCAGGCATAACATTAATTTCAAACTGCACCTCTCTTTTCGGAGGTAATCCTGGCGATTCATCAGGAAACACATCTGGAAAGTCATATACTATAGGGATGTCCCTCAATGCTGGACTCCCCACTTAGGTGTCTGCCACATGTGCCAAGTATGCTTCACACCCCTTTTTAATCATTTTTCTAGCTAGTGCAGCCGAAATGATGTTTGACGATAATAGCTACCTCTCCCCATGTATTATCACATCACTATACTGAGGGAGACCAAAAGTGACTGTCTTCAATCTACAGTCAATCACGGCGTGATGCCTGACTAACCAATCCATGCCCAAGATGATATCATAATATCTGAAGGGCATTTCAATGAGATCAGATAGAAAAGTGTGTCCTTGGATCACCAAAGGACAATCCCTATACATTCTATTAACCCTGACCTCTTGTCCTAACGGACTGGTTATTAGCACCTCAAAGTTTATTTTTTTGTATATGGAACAGCAATGCAATCAATGATGCTAGCACTCACATAAGAATGGGTAGAACCCGGATCAAATAACACAAACACGTCTTGATTAAAAGTTGAGAAAGTACCAGCCACAACATCAGATGTCTCGACTTCTTCTCTCTGTCTCATTGTGTAGACTCTGACTGGAGCACTGTCTTGCTCTGATTGTTTCACTATGCTTTCGCTGCCTGCTGGGTTACCTCTACCCCTGCCTCTACCTCTACTGGGTGATTGTGAACCTCTGGTGACAGGGCTCTAAACTAATCCTTCAGCAGTAGTAGGAGGTGGTCCTACTCTGCGGGCACTGGTGCAGTCCTTAGCAAAGTTTCCTATGCCTCCACAGTTATAACAGGCTCCTATGGCCTTGTAGCATACCCCACCATGATTTTTACCACAAGTTTCACATTGGCAGGGAGGGTAGGAACTTCTAGTTATTCGATGACTGGACCTTGATGGTCTCTGCCTTGATGATCCACCTCTGTTATATCTCTGAGCTCGGGGCTCCTCAAATTCTTTTCTCTTTCTCAAATTACTGCTTGAGCTCTGACCCATAGGTTTCTCCCTCTTCTCTATTTCATGTTGCCCTTGTGGGGTTGGATTCAGACTTGGGCTTGGTGTGATTATCACCATTTATTGAAAGAAAGTAGCCATTTGTCGGGCTATTTGTGCGATAATTTATACCCAGAAACTGTACAATGGGTCTTTGACACTTTGTGGAGCTGGGGCCTCAACTTATACCTCAGCCTCTATCGATTGATTGACTGAACGATCTTCCATAGTCAATTCGAGGATCTTAGACCTCCTGAACAATTAACATAAGGAGATTTATTCCCGTTAGTGCATATTTATAATGTAATGTACTGTATGTATCAAATAATGACATTGAGCAGTTGTACTATGAAGAAAGAATATTCAAATTATAGGTGAAAACAGAATTTAAAAACTAGCTCTGATACCACTAAAACCTGTCACACTCTACCCCTCTGTAAGGCATAACATGATCCCGTAGTATACCTGATGAATTACCAACTTCGTCTACTGATAATCCATTAAATACACTATAAGGAATTTTAAAACTTTTCTTACTTCTTTTACAGTGGTGAGCACTATTTACAGGTGTTAAAAACTTTTTTGAACTGAAGTGAAACAGCTAACACATTTGGAATATTAGTAATTTCTGTAAAAATTTTGGTGGAGTGCTATCTGTATTTTGAATAAAACAGTTCCTAAAAAACCAATAAAAAGTACTTCAAATATATTTCTCAATCTCAAACTCTAACATTTAATCAACACAATATGTTTCTCAACTCAAATCCACAATAATTTTTCAATATTTCCAAAGATTGAGATAAAAGAAATATAGTACAAATTTTACAAGCCAAAATAATTCACAATTTATTTTACAACTTCAATGTACAATTTTAATTTACAACTGCTCAAAACCAAAAATACTATATATATACAATGAACATACATTACAATACAAAATGCAAAATACGGTATACTCAATATACCCGATGATCTCTCAGTGTTGCCCTAGCAGCCTAATCTGCTGCCTTGTCAGTCCGTCTTCCTGCGACAGCAATGAAAAGCTATCGCTGAGTAAAATTTACTCAGTGGTGCACAATAACATTTTGAAATGCGATATATAAATCTTTTATTGACGATTCACAAATCAAATAATTCACAATTCTATTACACAATTTACAAAGTTCATATAACACAAATTTGATCAAATAACTGAACAATACAGTTTGCAAATCAATAACACAATTTGGGCCATGACACAATTTTTTCCACACATGCCGTGTTGCACACCACGACAAGACACACTCACCCCAATAATCGAAATCAATGAGGGAGGAAGCTAGCTAAATTATGAGTACTCATCCACACTCACCTCAGACTGACAAGTCAAAGAGGGAGGAATATAATGTACTTATCAGAGCACTTGCAGGCGTTACGTATCGCCATCCCTGCAAGCTCCTGGGTTCACGCATGAGAGTTCCCAAGAATCGTAGGCGTTACGTATCGCCGTCCCTACTTTGCTCCGATACCACTAAACACAATTTATCTCAAAATTTCTATTTACAAAGTAGGCAACACAATAATTTCTACATAATATTCCCAAAACCAAAACAATCAAAAATTATTCATAACTCATTTCTCCAAATAAATTTGCTAGTAAAAATAGTGAATATAAAAGTATTGTGCACGGACACAATTTAAAACTATAATGTTCAATTAAATTTTTAAGTAGAAAATGAGAAGTCAAAATTATTGTGCACAAACACAATTTAAAACAATAACATACAAATAATCATAATTTATTTCAATTGAAAAATTCAAAAGAAATAACTATTGTGCACAAACACAATTTAAAACAATAACATACAAATAATCATAATTTATTTTAATTGAAAAATTCAAAAGAAATAACTATTGTGCACAAACCTCTGATAACTGTCTCTTGCCTCTGACTCAGTGTTTCCTTCCCTTTCCCTGAGTCTTTGCTAACTGAAACACACAATTTAAAGTGTTTCAGTACTCATTTAAAGTGTCTCTAAGAATAAGGTTCAATAATTAATTTATCGAATTCTATTATTTCCTTAGTCAACCTAAGATGTCGACCCTCGATGCAGTCTGGGTGAATTAGGTTTCAATGTTACCAATATGTCACATTTTAGAGCCTTTTAGTATTGGTACATGTTACCCAATTCATTTCCATGTATAGTGCACTTTAGTGCAATTTGTCGAATTTCGGTATACTAATTTGACCTAGCCGGATGACCTAGTTCCTTCGGTTTTCGGGTTTTGGTCAAAACTACAAACTTGTAGATCTATGTCTTATTACACGGGGGGCAAAATTTCAGGTCATTCTGAGTTTATTAGACCAAGTTATGGTCATTTTACTATTGCTGGTCAAAATGCATCAAAATTGGTCACTTTAGGTCATTTAAGGTTCGGCCAGTTTTTGGACCCAAACTTGTGCAAGCTATTTGGCTTGCTTATGGTCATTTCTGAGCTTTTGTTTCCTAATAAGACTTGTAGATATTTGTCTGAACTATTCATGGTAAAAATTTCAGGTCAATTGGACCTATTTTGAGTGAGTTATGGCTAAAATACTAACTACTGCCCAAATGGTCAATTTTTAGGCCTTAAATGCACTAATCAGAATTTGGTCATTTTTCAAATTACCTTCTAAGCAGAATTTTGGTAAGCTTCCTTCATGAAAGTTGGCACTTTTTGTGCCTAGGTTCACCTCCAATTGGTCTCATACCAATTGGAGCCACACACTTAAGGCTCTAGGCCAAATTACACACTGCCCTATTGCACATTGTCCATCACTCAATCAAAGGACACATTTAACATTACCAAGTTACACATTCATGCCATTTCTGTTTTGTACCATAACCTAAACACATTTAACAACACATTTTTGGTCACTTTGGCAGCTTATAACCACACTCAATATGCACATTATAGTCCAGAATTTACCAAGTTTAATTTACACACAATTTAACTACATAACCAAGCTCATTCACATGTCCAAACTCAAACCTTTATACCCATGTACAAGCTGCCATAACAAATACCATAATTCAACAATAATATTTCACAAACCAAACCATGAAACAACATTTTTATGGTCCACACTTCAAGCTGCCGATTTGTACCTTACTTTGAATAAAATTCCAAGCTTCCAAATTCAAGTATACATTCACATATACTTAGTATACATCACCCAATTTATTCCTACACATATAAACACTTAATCAACCCTTTAATCTACCATTTACAAGAAAGAATAAACTTCCCTTAAGGAGTTTCCATGGCTGCCAAAAATAAACATCTCCCTTAATACATCAATCTCCAAAAATCTCTCCATAATTCAAGTACCCATAACATCCTCACAAACTTTAATGAAGCAATAATAAAAAACACATACTTACCACTTTGGAAACTCTTCAAAACCTCTCCAAAACTTGGTCTTCTTATTGCTTATCTACTGCCCAAGGTGTATGGACAACTTTTAATGAAGGGAAGTGGAGAGAAGGAAGCTTAGATCACACTTGCATGGAGCTCCAAAACCATGCGGCAATGGAGTTTTTCCTTTCTCCATTTTCAGCTAGTTCTCCAAGGTTGAAGAAGAAGATGAATTTGCTGTCCAAATGTAGATTAAGTGGTCCACTTTAGTGAGTTAGTGGAGCACTATTGCAAATTTAATGTTTATTTAATTATAACCTTCCTTATTCCCACATTAAGCTCCTAACTTTAGTTATTTACATTAGGTACCACTAGTTTAATTTTTTATGACATTTTCCAAGTGTAATATCATTTATTTTTAATGGACGTTTAGGTCAAAAGACAACTTGGGGTGTCAAATGACCACAATGACCCTGTTCAGGTTGCATTCCTGATTTTTCAGTAACACCGAGTTTTGTCATTTTCTCGATTTCTCACTTTTCTTTATACTAATTAATTAATTTTTCTTTGATATTTCTAATGGTATTATACTTCAATAGACATTCATTTAAGTCCTAAAAATATTTTCTAGGGTTCCTCGTGGTCCAGGGCTAGTCAATGGTCCATGCTGCGACTTCTCGATGCGGTCACCCATCGCTAGGGTTTTCGGCTCGTTTAACTTGGTTACATTTCATTGCTATTATTTTTCCTTTATTTTTCTTGTATTTTATTTTCTTGTATTTCATTATTTTATGTCTCCTCATCCATATCTAAGTGTAGTTCTAGGCATCCTAGCTGTCCGGACAACATTGGTCACCGAAACAGTAGAACGCACTACCGAACATAGGGGTGTTACAAACCTTACATGTTATGTACAAATATTCAAGAAATAACTTTGTAATATGCCCTAGTAGGCCTAATGTGATTGGTTTGGATAGGTTAGCATGCCAGTAGGGTTCTGATAGCAGTACTACGTATGATGTATGCCTCCATGCCATTCTGTGATATGACAGCCTATGGCTATATTGATTATGATGTTATACTTGACTTTATGCCTTATTGCTTTTATGGCTTATTAGCCATTCTGTCTGCACACTGGGAGATACATTGTGATCGATGGTGTGACGACCCGAGGTACCTAGTACCCAGTGCTAATTTACCCGTTTATCCAGTCCGGTCAATTTGTATAGGTTACTTGGGCATGGAAAAGTATAAATGTAATTGAATTGATTATTAAAGAAAGTAAGGAAATTAAATATCAAGATAAAGAATAAGAATGATTACAATAAAAAGAAGCTCAAAACCATCAAGAAAATGATTAATAAAATGCTAGAACGAGTTAATATCATAAAATGTAATTAGCCTTCAACTAAATAATAAGTTAGTAATTATTTATTTCTTATAAGCACAATAACTAGGAAATTTTTACTTTTATTTGCATATTATATTTTTTTTTATTATTGGCACTACCAAGCTTTATGCTTAGCGCGTCGCTTTTGCAACGTGTAGGTACTAAAGATTTGGATAGAGAGCCCAGTAGACTACAGACTGGGTGAGGCCGTTCACAGTTTTGCATAGTGTCCGTGTCACCTCGCAGGCTACAGTGCATTGGTAGGACATTAAGTCCCATTTTGGTATTTTATACTATTTTTACTGTTTGTAATCAAACTTTTATTTTCTCATGTATAAATTGAAACTTATGTAATATAATTTGGTATGAATGTTAGTATTTGTAAATTTGTGTTTATAAATGAAATGTACATGATTATGATGTTAAATGAATGAATGACAAATGGAAGAATTATTGAGAAATTGTTAAAAATTGATGTGGTAATTGGGAGTTATGGAATAGAATGACAATTGGAAGTATTTTTCATAGGTTCCAAAGAACTGTTTTCTACATTTTTAGTCGGTACTCTGCCGAATTTTCTATAAAATTTTTGGAACCTCAAATGAATTTAAAATTTCAATAAATGACTTAAATGAGTTAAATTTTACAAATTGCACTTCATGACCATTAAGAAATAAATTGAGAAAGGATAAAAATAATTGAGATAAAATATGATGTTTTGGTACACTATGTGACATATCTTGCTCGGCTACACTGTAGACGGGTAAGAGGTGTCACAGAGTTTAAGGACACTGTGGATCCACTGGAGGCTGAACAGTGGCTAGAATGGATGGAAAGGGTATTTAGAAAACTGCAGTGTGTCGAAGAATTAAAATTTGAATATTCAGTATCTCTTCTGCAAGTGAATGCATATGAATGGTGGAAGACCATCCCCCACAGCCTAGTTGAGCCACCTGTGTTGACATGGATAGAATTCCTGAGGGAATTCAGGCAAAAATGGGTTCCTGATGCTTATGTAGTTATGAAATTGCAAGAATTCTTGAGCCTGAAGCAAGGGGATAAGACTATAACAGAATATGAGCGAGACTTTTCAAGCCTAAGCCATTATGCTGGAAGCTTAGTCTCCACCCCCAGAGACAAATGTAAGAAGTTTAAGGCTAGGTTAAGGCCTAGCTTGAGAATGCAAGTTGTGAGGTTTAGACACTAGAATTTTTCTGAGCTGATTTCACAAGCCCAGGAACTAGAAAGGATAGAATTAGAAAGGGCAGTGAAAAAGAGTATAGAAGAGAAAGAAAAAATTGAAAAAGCTACTAGTCAAACTACTGAGAGTGGTTCTGGGAAGAGAAAACAATTTGGGGAATCCAACTCCAGTAAGTCTAGTAGAGGTAGATCTTCTGGATAGAAACCACCCCAATCTGAGCAACAGACCCACCAGGTACCTCGAGGAGCATTATCAGTCCGGTAATGTGAGATTTGTGGTAGAACTCATAGTGGGGTGTGCTTTAAGGCCATCAATGCATGTTTTAACTATGGAGGGAGCGGACATTTCACTAAGGATTGTACTAGTCCGCGCCGATCTAGACCTCCTGCCGCATCTGAGGGATTAGCCCAAGCCTCTACTCCAAAAGGGTCACAGCCATCTGGTAGAGGTAGAGGTAGAGGTAGGGGTAGCACCCCAGGAAGTCAAGGCATTGTTAACCAGCCAGAACCCAGTGGCGCATCAACTAGAGTGTATACAATGCATCAAAGAGAAGAGGCTGAAACATTAGATGTAGTAACTAGTATTTTCTCTATCCTTGACCAAGATACACATGTGTTATTTGATCCTAGCTCTACACATTCGTAAGTTAGTGACTAGTCTTTTTAGAATCAGTTTTGGAAGAGTTTGTAAGCGAAAGATGTCACTTAGAATACGATAAATTATTGAATATCAGTAGATAAAAGAGTTATGGAAGTAAAAAGTTAAATAGTTAGTTCAAATGTAATAAAGAAATGTTACGAATATTAGCAAGATTGTTAACTAGAATGGTCAGAGGACCAATGAATAGGTAAATAGTATTGGTTAAAGTGCTATGGACTATTATTTAGACTATGAAACTACATAGAAATGTGAGAAAAACATGAGAAAATAACATGTATGACTATTTGTGGACAGATAGTGGACACAATTTCAAGGACAAAATTTCTTTTAAGGGGGGAGAGAATTGTAACACCCCTATTTGCATAGCCTGGTAAATTATACTGTTCCAGCGATCGGTGTCGGCCCGGACAATTAAGAGAATTAGAATCACGTCTAAGACACCTAGATAAGCCATTAACGCAAATAATTAGTAATTGTCAAATAGTTAAGTATAAAGAAGAAAAACAGAACATAAGAAGTTAAATGAGCCGGGAGTCACAGCGATGGGTGACCTTCACGGGAATAACTGCGAGGTTAGTTTAAACTCAAATTTCGAACTGTAAAATGTGATGCTACGGTCCTTAGGACTATTGCAAACACAGTGAAAAAGAGAAAATCATGAAAAAGATTTGTTAATCAAGTTAAATAACTAGGTCAGGGATCCGAAAGAAATATCAAATAACTTGTAAATCGAATTGAACCAGAGAGGGGCAATTTGGTCAATTCACCCCTAAAGCTGATTCCTGACCTAACTTTCTAATAAAATCGGAGAAATGAAAATTTTAGAATGTAGAATTTAATTAAAGAAGAATGGAGAAATGAAAAAAAAAAAACAGAGAGAAAAGAGAAGTTTATTACATCATCCAAGTGACCCCACCATGACATCATAAACGATTTTAATTTATTGTAAATTTAGACTAAGTAAAACTTAAGATAATTATACATAAAATAAAGAAAAGAAAAAAATAATAAAATCATTTCATTTCTTCTTCTTTGGCCGGCCAAGCTCTCTCTCTCTCCCTCTCCATTACAAAACCACCATGGAAGCTTGATCTCAAGCTTGAGTTCACTCAACTTAACCCTACCTTGCCCCAAATTCTTCCATAAAAACTTCTTAGATCAACTTGAGAAAGAGATTGAACAAGGAAAGCAAGGGAATAAGGGAGTGAAATTGAAGAATTTAAATTCAAGTGGAGGTAAGCAATTTACTTTGAAAATTTTGGTTTCTTATTTGTGTGTTTAGCTCAAGTAACTTAGATATTAACATAAAATCAAAAGAAAACAATTGTTGAGGGACCAAATATGAAATTCATCTAGCTAGGCTTAGGGTTTGATATGAATGAGTTTGATGGTTTTGAATGGTTATTTTTGGTGAATTAGGTGTGTAGAACATGAATACACACTTTAAATTGCATTAGATTGAACTTTGTGTGTAGCTAGGGTTTTAAACATGTGAAAAATTGAAGAAAAATTTGATAATTGGCCAAATTATGTTATTTACCTTATTTGAGTTGAGAAATGGTCAATTGTGACCATTTGTGGTGTGTATGAAATGTTGGAACCAAGTTCCAATTTGGATTGGTGAAGGTCAATTTGCAGGCAGCTTGACCTAAGTCCCTTTCAGGGACTAAAACTTAAAATTTACCAACCCAATTGGTATGAGACTAATTGGAAATGAAACTAGACACAAAATGGCAAATTTTTCATTTATGAATCATTCCTAGAAAGTGACCATAACTTAGTCAACAATTAGACCAAATCTGGAATTGGCAAACTGACCTGTACAAAAATGACTAAATGAACAGTAGCTACGTAAATGACCATAACTTGGTCTAGGAAGGTCCAAATGACCTGAATTTTATACCGATAGAAAGCTGAGACATAGCCCTAGAACTTTCATGAAGAAAACAAACTCAAATTTTGACCATAACCTATTTGAAAAGCCACTTGCAATCAACCCACAAAAACTGCCATTATCCAGTGCATGCCCAGAATTTTGGATAAAACTAAATCCAGCCAGCCATGTTCAAATGGCTATAACATAGGCTAAAAAACTCCAAATGGAGTGATTCAAAAAGGGAAATAAAGTTGAGACAATAAGGAACAACTTGTATGAAGAAAACTTAGCCAAATTATCACAGCAACATGACCAATGGAACAGTGCAAAACTGAACACCAAAATTAAAATTTTGAAATTTGTGCCTAAGAGACTTGAAGTTTGAGAAAACAACCAAAACCAACAAAATTGGTAACCATAATGTGGTATGTGGGTATAATTGGATTTCCCATACCTTTTAAGCATAAGAAAGTCAATATTTTGACTTGAATAGTAACCTCGATATGAAAATTTTCAAGAATGTAAGTTTAAGCATATTGGGGCTAGATTTGAGCATATATGAGTTTAATTATTGGATTTATTGTGAGATAAGATATTGAAACACTGCCAATTGTGTGTTTCAGCTGAAAAAGACTCGAAAAATCTAAGGGACTGAGTCAAGACTTAGAGGCAACTCACGTCAGGGTTGTGCACAATAAATTTATGTAATTATTTTCTAAGGGAAAAGTTGAATTGTTATGCTTTATGAAATCGTTGTGTTGTTTATAAATTGTGTTGCCATTTTGTGACTGCAAAAATGACTTTGGAAATTATTTGGGGTCTTTTTTAAATTATTTGAGTATTTTGTTTTGAATTGATTTTGTGTTCACACTTAGCATGACAGTACCACATTATTCCTCCATTTATAGGGTTGAGATCGTTTATTTTCCTCCCTCTCTGGCTTACCAGTTGAGGTTGTAGATCGGATGAGTACTCATTAGCTAGTTAGCCACCTCCCTCATTGATTTCGATTAGTGGGGTTGTAGATAACTTTGTCATGGTGTACAACGCGACATTGATCGAAAATTTTGTATCATGGCTTAAGTTGTGTATGAATTGGCAACATTGTGTTTATTAAATTATTTGACCAAAATTGTGCTATAATGAGTTTTGATAATTTGTGAAATATTTAAATTGTGATTTATCAATGAATGTTTTATGTAATACATTTCGAATTTTTATTGTGCACCACTGAGTATTTTTATATTCAATGATAGCTTATTTTGCTGTCGTAGATAAGAGCAAGGAAAAAGCAGTAGAGTGAGCTACTATTGAGATAGAGGACTACATTGACCTTTTTGGTGTGGGTATTTATTTATACCCTTGTAGTTATTTTGATGTAAATATTGTAATGTCATATGTATTAATGTAAAGTTGAGCAGTTGTACAATAAATTATAATATAGTATTTTGGATTTTCTTTTTGTAAATTAAGATATGTATTTGTAAATTAATTATTAAATGCAATGTGAATGAATTGATGAGATATTTTGAAATAACAAACTTTGATTAAATTGTGGACTTGAATTGCATTATGATGAACTAAGTTATTTTAGTGGTTAGAAGTTGTGAAAAGAAATATTGGAAGTGCTTTTTTACAGGTTTTCGAAGAACTATTTTCTCAAAATACAGACGGTACTCTGCCAAAATTTTTACTAAAATGGACAAAAATTTTTACTAGTTTTGAAACTTCAATTAAATGTTTTTAATTCCTACTAAAATGCTCACCACTTCCAAAATGTAAGAAAATGGTTTTAAAATCTCTTGTAGTGTACTTAATAAGTTATCAGTAGGTGAAGTTCGGTAGCTTATTAAGTATTCTACGGGATCATGTTATGCCTTATAGAGGGGTAAGGTGTGACACTGCCAGTCCGGATGGACTACAGTTTAGAAAGATTGGCCAAGTTGTACATTGATGAGATAGTAAGACCGCATGGAGTGCCAGTATCCATTGTATCAGACAGAGATCCTAGGTTCACTTCTAGATTCTTGGGTAGTCTTCAGAGAGCCCTAGGAACTAGATTGAACTTCATCATGGCATCCCACCCGCAGACAGATGGCCAGTCTGAGAGAGTAATTCAGATCTTGGAGGACATGCTACGGGCTTATGTGATTGAGTTTGAGGGCAGTTGGGACACACACTTGCCTTTGATTGAGTTTGCTTACAACAACAGCTACCAATCAAGCATTGGGATGCCTCCATATGAAGCTTTGTATGGCAGAAAATGTAGAACCCCATTATGTTGGGATGAGGTAGGAGAAAGAAAGTTGATTGGGCCAGAAATTGTTCAGCAAACTGAAGAGAAAATCATATTAGTTAGAGATCGACTCAAAGCTGCATCAGACCGTCAGAAGTTCTATAATGATATGAAGAGAAATGATATTGAATATGCGGTGGGTGACAAAGTATTCCTCAAGGTTTCCCCTTGGAAGAAAATTATGAGATTCGGCAGAAAGGAGAAACTAAGTCCTCGTTTCATTGGGCCATATGAGATTCTGGAGAGAGTGGGTCCTTTAGCATACCGTTTGGCACTACCTCCGGAGTTGGAGAAGATACATAACGTCTTCCATGTGTCTATGTTGAGGAGGTACAGATCTGACCCATCTCATATACTACCAGTGGAAGAAATTGAAGTGAATCCAATCCTCACATATGAGGAAGAACCCATGGAGATTCTGGCTTATGAGGTGAAGCAGCTACACAATAAGCAGATACCATTAGTGAAAGTGTTGTGGAACCATCATTCGGGCTAGGAGGCTACTTGGAAACGAGAGGAGGATATGAGGAGACAGCATCCACAGCTGTTCAGAGACTGATACCAGGTAAAAATTTCGAGACAAAATTTATTTTAATGGGGGGAGAATTGTAACACCCCTATTGGCATTGCCTGGTACATTTTACTGTTTCGGTGACCGGTGTCGGTCCGGACAAGTAAGAGCATTAGAACCACAACTAAGACACATAGATAAGCCCTGAGCACAAATAATTAGTAATTTCCAAATAGTTAAGTATAAAGAAGAAAAACAAAGCATAAGAAGTTAAATGAGCCGAGAGTCACAGCGATGGGTGACCTTCTAGGGAAATGAATGCGAGGTCAGTCTTAACTCAAATTTCGAACCAAAAAATATGACGTCGCAGTCCTTAGGACTATTGCGAACACAGTGAAAAAGAGAAAATCCTAACAAAGAATTGTTAAGCAAGTCAAACAATTAGGTCAGCGATTCGGAAGAAATATCGAATAACTTGCAAACCGAATTGAACCAGCGAGGGGCAATTTGGTCAATTCACCCCTAGAGCTGACTCCTGACCTAACTGTCCAATAAAATTAGAGAAAAGAAAATTTCGGGATCAAGAATTAAATTAAAGAAGTATGGAAAAAATAAAAGGAAAAGAAAATTAAATTAAAAAGACTTATGACATCATCATGGTGATGCAAGTATGACCTCATTAATATTATTGTAACACCCTCCCTATAGCAACTCCGTATATTCTACTATTTCAATGACCAGTGCCGGTCCGGATAGTTAGAACATTCGGAAAAATTTTTAAACTAAAGTGAGGAACCATAATTAACTCAAATATTAATAAGAAAAATTTAGGAAAAGTTTTAGAAATAAAATCTAACCAAGTTAAATGAGTCAGTGCCCTAGCGATGGGTAACCCAGTGGAAAGTTGCGGTTCTCGCAACTAGGAGCCCCAGACCCGAGGAAAAATTTATAAAATAATTTTTGAGACTCCATAGAAGGGTCATTGAGGTTTCTATGACATTAAAATACCAAGGAAATGCTTAGAAAAATTTTTCAATCGATACCGATAATTTTGGTCTATTAAGCCAAAAGGAGGGCATTTTGGTCATTTCGCCTTCAGAGGTGATTTTTAGCCGACTTGTCCAGTTAAGTAAATAATTAGTATGACATAAAATGTGAATAAATATTGCTAAAAATTAAATTGAAAATGAGTAGAGAAGAGAAGAAAAGAAAATGGAAGAAAATACCAATTATGACATCATGTGATGTCATTAAAACTTACCCACCAATCATATTTAATTAACACTTAAACTAACTAATAAAAAGTGGATAAGAATACAGCAAAAACCCAAAAAAACTCAACAACCATTCTCACAAAAAAACCAGCCGTCTCTTCCCTTCCACCCCTTTCCTCCATGAAAGCTCCACTAAAGCTTCATAACTCACCAAATCTCACCCCAAAACCCTAAACACCATTCACAAAAATTAACCCTCACATCAAGAGCAAGGTTTTGATTATCATAAAGTAAAAAAATTTCAAGGTTTATACAAGCCAATAAAGAGACCAAAGAGGTTAGTGCATGTTAATTACTTAATCTTGTTTATTTCTTAAATTTTAGTTTGAATATGTACAAATAATTAAGAAATTGAGATAACTCATGTGTGAAATTGAGAATGGAATTTTGACCAGCTTTATGGGAGTGGTAGTTGATGGTTTTGACGGACTTAATATGGCTTAGAAATGGTGTTGATGTGTAGACATAAATTTGAAATAGATTTGTATGCCTAATTGACATGTGTTGTGTGAACCTTGAATTGGAGCTAGGGTTTGGACACAAAAACTTGGATCTTGTTCATGTGTTAGTGAATGAAAGTTTAAATGGTCAATTAGTGACCATTTGGCTGTGTGTGATGAAGAATTGAAGTGAGTTGTATCCTAGGATTTGAGTTTGGCTAAGCTGCCTTGTGTGACCTGTAGTTCTGGATGTGAGTCCAGCCTGTTTGGGCTATAACTTGGGTTGTGTAAGTTCAATTGGTGCAAGGCCAATTGGACATGAAACTAGACACATAATGGCACAACTTTGGTATAGAAACCTTTCCCAGAAAACCAAACTAAGTTGGCCTAAAAATTGCCCTAATCCGGGTGACCTGCAGTCTGCCTGAGCAAAATGATCAAATGAATAATGTTTATTTATTTGGTCATAACTCAATATAGAAAAGTCCAATTGACCTGAAATTTTACCAGCAGAAAGCTGAGATATATACCTACAACTTTTATGAAGAATATAAATCCAAATTCTGACCATAACATAGTCAAATTGCCAACCAAACTTAGGTTACCAAATCTGGCAGAACCAGTTTTGCCCAGAATTTTGGATTCTGTCCAATTCGGCCAGTTATGGTGTTTAGGCCATAACTTGAGTTACAAAACTCCAAATGGAGTGATTCAAAAAAAGAAATGTAACTAGACAAAATAAGGAACAACTTTTACGAAGATAACTTTACCAAATTCCTACTGTAAAAATGACCAATGAAACAGTAAACACAAGGCTTGAAATCTGAAAATTTTGAACAACTAACATTAAGCTTTGAAATGGTATTGGCAACCAATACCAACAATTTTAGAATGCAAAATGTGGTATGTTGGGAGTAGGGGTGGCCACGGTCCGGTTTCGAACCGGAACCGAACCGGAACCGGTTCGGTCAAAACCGGATCGAAACCGGAACCGACTTCAAACCGGACCGAAACCGTCATTCTACGGTTTGGTTCAGGTTCATAATTTTTAGAAACCGTGAACCGGTGGTTCCAAACCGGATTGAACCGGCTGTTTTGAACTGGACCAAACCGGCGATTTCAATACAAAAAAATTCAATCAATACTTTACTCTGCTCCTAATTCATTTATATATATATATCATTAATTCTCTACACAATTATTCTTTACAGTCTCTTTAATTTTTAATACTCTTTTAATTTCTCTCAAATTTTCTAAATAATTATTTTCTATACTCCTTTTAATTCTCAGTACTTTCACAATTCCCCTACTTTATTATTTTTATGCTCACTGAAATTTTTAATACTATCTCAATTACTCTGTTATTATTTTATATCTTTAATAAAATTTTCAATACCCTCTATTTTGATTTTTTTTTCTTTTATGTTTTTTTAATTATCAATTATCATATAATTTTTTAAAAAATGGCAAGTAATACTCAATTTAACTCAATTCAACTAAGCTTTTATCCTAAAAATTTATTGGGATCGAATATATGGATTCTCTTTCTCCACTCTCAAAATCCTCAGAAATGTGTAATGCTTCTAGGTCATGTTATATTATTCTCCTCCAAGTCAGTTTAGGTCTACATATTATTTTCTTTCTATCCTCAACCCAATATGCTCTACTTGTCTAATTAGAGCTTTCCTATGTCTATACTTCACATGACCAAACCACCTCAATCTCCCTTTTCTCAACTTATAACTGAAAATTTTGATTCTTCTAAATCCTAAAGGGATACATAGACAAAATTAAGTTCATGCATATTTTTCTAATTTTTTTAAAAAAATTCATTTTATCTCTAATTTTTTAATAAGTTCAAGTCTTTGCTTATTAAATTTTTCTTAAAAATAAGTTATTTTATTTTGATTGAAAGATTTTTAAGAAAAATTAAAATATTTTTACGAATATAACTTAAATTCTAAATCAATAAAATTTTCCTCGAATTTTTTCCTTTAAGTTGCTCTTAAACAGCTTTCAAACCGTCTTAAACTGTCATTTTTCGAACCGTCCTTTAAACTGTTTTAAACTGGGGCTCGAACAGGAACCGGCAGTTCAAAAACCGTCTTCTCAATCGTCCCATGACGGTTTGGTTCAGGTTCATGATTTCATTGAACCTGAACCAGCGGTTCCTGAACCGTGGCCACCCCTAGTTGGGAGTATTAGAACCAATGTACCTATTGTTTATGCAAAAGTCAACATTTTAGTTGACTAATGAAATCAATAGCAACACCTAAACTTAAATTTCAAGAATTGTAAAGTTTAAAAGTGTAACATGCCCTTGTACACCTAGCAAGATTGATTTGGATAAGTTGACATGCCAATAGGGTTCAGTTAGCAGTACTGCACATGGCATTATGCCATTCTGTGATTTCATGGCTTTTAGCCATTCTGACATTGTGTTGAGACTTGGCCTTGTGCCTAATGTTATTACAGCTTATTAGCTATTCTGTTGCACACCGGGAGACACATATGTGACCGATGGTGTGACGGCCCGAGGTACTTGATACCCAGTGCCAGTTTACCCGTTTATCCAGCCCAGTCATCCAGTGTAGGTTACTTGGGCAACCAAAAATGAAAGTTGATAAATTTAATGAAATAATGAATATAACAAGTACCAAATAAATAAGACTACCAATAATTATAAAAAATTGTATTGCATGAGACATCAATACACTCACTGCATATTTATTTCCTTTTAGTTCTTTTTATTTTATTATTGGCACCACTAAGCATTATTGCTTAGCGCGTCGCTTTTTGCCATGCGTAGGTTTTGGAGAGATAGACAGAGAGCCCAGCAGACCACAGACTGGGTGAGGTCATAGATCTGCCTAGAGTCAGAGTCACCTCTCATCTACAGTGCATCAGTGGTAGGACCTTTAGGTCCCTTTTGAAATTATGTTTTTGCATTTTGTAATAGGTAGTAGTTTGTGATTTGTAAATTATGAACTCATGTAAATAGTAAATTTATGTAATCATATGTTGATTTACATATTTTGAAGAATTTTGTTAATTAATATAATTTGAGAATATCTTCATGAAATTTTAGTTAATTTTGAATTTGAATGAAATTGTGGATTAATGTTGATGGTTATTAGAGTTTGAGAATGATTGGAAATGATTATTGGAAGTGTTTTTCATAGGTTCCAAAGAACTGTTTTCTCCATTTTTAGTCGGTATTCTGCTGGATTTTCTATAAAATTTTGGAACCTCAAATAAATTATAATTTCAATAAATGACTTAAATGAATTATATTTCATAAATTGTACTTCATAACTATGAAAAAAAAATTAGGAAGAATAAAAATGATTGAATTAAATAGGGTGTTCCGTTACACTGCATGGCATATCTTGCTCGGCTACAATGTAGACGGGTAAGGGGTGTCACATTTAGTGGTAACAGAGCACGGTTTAGGCGTTTCTAGGCCTAGATCGAGTCCATACCATGCATTGCATTTGTAAGAGTCAAGGTGACACTAATGCAGATATGTTTGTCTTTGTTAAATAGGATATGGTCCCTACATCTCAGAGGGCAATTGAGGAGGAAGTTGAGAGTCATGCTCCACCTATAGTAGCTGAAACTGGGGGTAGGGGAAAACTTGCTCCGCCAGCTCAAGCAGAGCCTGCTCAGCCTCCACAGGCCATGTTCTAGTAAATGGCTGAATTCTTCAGACAAATGGTTGGGGTAATGCCACCACCACCACCACCTCCACAGCAGAAATCACATTTAGAAAGATTGAGAAAATTTGGAGCAATGGACTTCTTTGGCAAGAGAGAAGATGATTCTGTTGTAGCCGAAAATTGGTTAAACAGAATAGGAAGGGTTTTAAAACAACTCCACTGCACTCCAGAACAAAATCTAGAAGCTGTTATATCTCTGTTGCAAGATGATGCATATGAATGGTAGGATATGGTGTCCAGTGAAGTACAGCCAGAAGTAATAACTTGGGACTTCTTCCTCTCATAATTCAAGAAAAAGTATGTGGGTAGTATATACCTGGAAGAGAGAAGAAGAGAATTCATTAACCTAAGGCAGAGACAGCTGATAATGGCCGAGTATGAGAAGGAATTTGTCAGACTGAGTCGCTATGGAAGGGAAATAGTCCCTAATGAGGCCAAAAGGTGTAAGAGATTTGAAGAGGGATTAAATGATAATATAAAGATCATGATCACTGCCTTGGGAATCATAGACTTCACCAAGTTAGTGGAAGCTACAATAAAAGTTGAAAAGGTTAGAATAAGTGAGCAGACCAGAAGAGAGAGATAGCAGAAGAGGGGCTCAGGTCAGTCTAGCTCATCTCTTGCACCAGGAAAGAAGTTCAAAGGTCCACCTGCACAGAGTTCAGGTCAACCACAAGGTCAGGGTCAGTCCCAGGGGCCCAGGCCACAGTTCACCCCTAGAAGAGGTCAGTCCACACCATCAATGAGCAGCTCTCCAAGGACGGGGTTCAGGGGACTAGCCCCAGCATCTTCTGCATGTTCCTATTGCCTGAAGTGGCATAATGGGAAATGTTGGAGAATGACTAGTGCCTACTTAAGATGTGGGTCGACAAAGCATCAGCTGAGGAACTGTCCACGCAGAACTACTACAGCTGCTCCAACACAAGTAGACAGACATGCTCCTGCACCACAAAAGGGTAGGAAATCTAGTAAATCTGAGGCAGTGGGACCATCATAGAGGCCTATATCTGAGCCAGCAGAGAGGCTTGAGGGTAGACCACCTGTCAGAGCCTATGCCATGAGAGCTCAGGAGGAGCAAGATGCCCCGGATGTCATCAGGGGTATGTTCTCCCTCTATAATACATCTGTGCATGCATTGGCGGATCCAGGATCCACTCATTCATACATTTGCATCAACCTACCCATAGAAAGGGGGATACTAGTAGAGGAGAGTGACCGAGACATCCTGGTTACTAATCCATTGGGCCACAGAGTAGTGGTGAACAAAGTGTACAAGGGTTGTCCATTAAGGATTCAGGGGTATGAATTCTTGGCAGACTTGATTGAGTTGCCTTTCCATGAATTTAACGTGATTTTGGGAATGGACTAGTTGTCACGTCATCAGGCAATGGTTGATTGTAAACTGAAGAGAATTTCCTTGAAAACTCCTGAGGGTAATGAGATTACAGTTGTGGGGGAAAGGATAGATTTCTTGTCCAATGTCATCTCAGCCACAGTTGCAAGAAAGTTAATGAGAAAAGGCTGTGAAGCCTACCTAGCACATGTGGTGGATACTAGGCAGGCTAAGCCAGATCTATGTGACATACCCACAGTAAGAGACTTTCCAGATGTGTTCCTTGAAGAATTGCCTGGCTTGCCACCAGAAAGGGAAGTAGAGTTTGCTATTGAGATACTGCCAGGTACAGCACCAATCTCTATTGCTCCTTATAGGATGGCGCCCACAGAATTGAAGGAACTGAAAATCCAGTTACAAGAGTTACTAGATAAGGGGTTCATATGCCCCAGTGTGTCACCATGGGGAGCTCCAGTGCTATTTGTAAAGAACAAGGATGGGACGTTGAGGTTATGCATCGATTACCGGCAGTTGAATAAAGTGACTGTGAAGAACAAATATCCGTTATCTAGAATTGATGATCTGTTTGATCAGTTGAAGGGAGTAGGAGTATTTTCCAAAATTGATCTCAGATCAGGGTATCATCAATTGAGGGTGAAGGATGCAGATGTGCCAAAGACTGCATTCAGGACTCGGTATGGGCATTATGAGTTTCTGGTGATGCCTTTTGGCCTAACAAATGCACCAGCAGCATTCATGGACCTTATGAACCGTATCTTCTATCCATAACTAGATCGGTTCGTAGTGGTCTTTATTGATGATATTTTGGTGTATTCCAATACCAATGAAGAACATGATGAGCATTTGAGGATTGTTCTACAAACCCTGAGAGAAAAGAAGCTGTATGCTAAGTTGTCTAAGTGTGACTTTTGGTTGAATGAGATTGCATTCCTTGGACACATAGTGTCAGCTGATGGGATTAGAGTGGATCCTAAGAAAATAGAAGCAGTGATGGAATGGAAGCCTCCCAGGAATACAACTGAGGTCAAAAGTTTCTTGGGGCTAGCTGGGTATTACAGAAGATTTGTGAAGGGATTTTTCTTAATAGCTGCTCCAATGACCAAGTTGTTACACAAGAATGTCAGATTTGACTGGAATGACAAGTGTCAGACCAGTTTTGAGAAGTTGAAGGCTATGTTGATAGAGGCACCAGTGTTAACATAGCCAGTGTCGGGAAAGGACTTTGTGGTCTATAGTGATTCCTCTCATAATGGGTTAGGGTGTGTATTGATGCAAGAGGGGAAGGTGGTCGCCTATGCTTCCAGGCAATTAAGGCCACATGAACAGAATTACCCTATCCATGATCTAGAAGTTGCAACAATTATCTTCGCACTGAAGATATGGAGGCACTACTTGTATGGTGAAAAATGCTACATTTACACATACCACAAAAGCCTGAAATACTTGCCAACCCAGAAGGAGCTCAACCTTAGACAGAGGCGATGGATTGAGTTCCTGAAGGACTATGATTGTGTGATTCATTACCATCCTGGGAAGGCAAATGTAGTTGCTGATGCTTTGAGTAGAAAATCTATCACAGCTTTGAGATCATTGAATGCCCGTCTATCTTTGGCTCGAGATGGAGCTATTTTGGCTGAGTTGTAAGTGAGGCCAAACCTGCTACAACAGATTTTAGATGGGCAAAAGGTAGATGAAAAGCTAAATGCTATTATGAGCAAAATCCTAGAAAGGAAAGAAACTGACTATGAAGTGAAAACAGATGGGTGTCTGTATTACAAAGGAAGATTATGTGTACCAAATGATGGGGAATTGAAGGCCAATATTCTAAAAGAGGCACACACCAGTATTTATGCTATGCACCCAGGAAGTACAAAAATGTATCATGATCTAAAGCTTCAGTATTGGTGGCCTGGTATGAAGAAGGACATAGCTGACTATGTGACTAAATGCTTGACATGTCAGCAAGTCAAGGCAGAACATCAAGTTCCATCGGGTTTGCTACAGCCTATACGCATACCTGAATGGAAATGGGATCGAGTCACCATGGATTTTGTAAGTGGTCTACCTCTCACCCAGAAGAAGCATGATGCAGTATGGGTGATAGTAGATAGATTGACGAAGTCAGCACACTTTTTACTAGTTGGGACTGACTACTCACTGGAGAAGTTAGCAGAATTGTATATTAGTTAGATAGTTAGACTGCATGGAATTCCACTTTCCATCATAACTGATCGAGACCTAAGGTTTACATCGAGATTTTGGAAGAAGTTGCATGAATCCTTGGGTACACAACTCCACTTCAGCACAGCTTTCCATCCTCAGACGGATGGGCAATTAGAAAGAGTAATCCAGGTAAACAATTGAAACCAATTGAACTAATGCAAATATTAAACTAAAATGATAATAATAACATGAAATATATGTCAGGTCCTTGAGGATATGCTGAGGAGTTGTGTCATTGAATTTGAGGGAAGTTGGGATAGATACCTCCTACTGGCAGAATTTGCATACAACAATAGCTACCAAGCTAGCATCCAAATGGCCCCATATGAAGTACTGTATGGGAGGAAATGTAGAACTCCAGTATGCTGGACTGAATTGGGTGAAGATAAACTGGTAGGGCCAGACCTGGTGAAACAAACTGAGGAGAATGTAAAGCTAATCAAAGCCAATCTAAAGGTTGCCTCAGATAGACAAAAATCTTATGCCGACCTAAAGAGAAAAGAAATAAAATATACAGTGGGCGACAAAGTGTTCCTCAAGGTGTCACCATGGAAGAAGGTACTAAGGTTTGGAAGAAAAGATAAATTAAGCCCTAGGTTCATTGGCCCATATGAAGTTATTGAACGTGTGGGTCCAGTGGCCTACAGGCTAGCTTTACCACCAGAGCTAAACAAGATCCACAATGTGTTCCACGTATCTATGCTAAGAAGATACCGCTCAGATCCTTCACATGTCATTTCCATGGAAGAAATTGAAGTACAATCGAATTTGACATATGAAGAAGAACCCATACGGATCCTGGCTTGGGAAGTGAAAGAGTTGAGGAATAAGCAGATTCCACTGGTGAAAGTGCTTTGGAAGCACCACAACACCGAGGAGGCAACTTGGGAAAGTGAAGAGACGATAAGGCAACAGTTCCCTCAACTGTTTGCATCAAGTAAATTTCGAGGACGAAATTTAAATTAGAGGGAAAGAGTTGTAACACCCTCCCCATAGCAACTCCGTACATTCTACTGTTTCGATGACCAGTGTCGGTTCGGATAGTTAGAACATCCGGAAAAATATTTAAACTAAAGTGAGGAACCATAATTAACTCAAATATTAACAAGAAAAATTTAGGAAAAATTTTAGAAATAAAATCCAACCAAGTTAAATGAGTCGGTGCCCTAGTGATGGGTAACCTAGTGGGAAGTTGCGGTTCTCGCAACTAGGAGCCCTAAACCTGAGGGAAAATTCATAAAATAATTTTTGAGACTCCGAAGAAGGGTCATTGAGGTTTCTATGGCATTATAATGCCAAGAAAATGCTTAAAAAAATTTTTCAATCGGTACAGACAATTTTAGTTTATTAAGCCAAATGAAGGGCATTTTGGTCATTTCGCCTTCAGAGGTGATTTTTAGCCGACTTGTCCAGTTAATTAAATAATTATTATGACATAAAATGTAAATAAATATTGCTAAAAATTAAATTGAAAATGAGTAGAAAAGAGAAGAAAAGAAAATGGAAGAAAATACTAATTATGACATCATATGATATCATCAAACACCTACCTACCAATTATATTTAATTAACACTTAAATTAACTAATAAAAAGTAGATAAGAATACAGCAAAAACCTAAAAAAAACTCAGCAACCATTCTCACCAAAAAACAGCCGTCTCTTCCTTTCCACCCCTTTCCTCCATGAAAGCTCCACTAAAGCTTCATAACTCACCAAATCTCACCCCAAAACCCTAAACACCCTTCACAAAAATTAACCCCCACATCAAGAGCAAGGTTTTGATTATCATAAAGTGAAGAAATTCCAAGGTTTATACAAGCCAATAAAGAGACCAAAGAGGTTAGTGCATGTTAATTACTTAATCTTGTTTATTTCTCAAAATTTAGTTTGAATATGAACAAATAATTAAGAATTTGAGATAACTCATGTGTGAAATTGAGAATGGAATTTTGACCAGCTTTATGGGAGTGGTAGTTGATGGTTTTGATAGATTTAAAATGGCTTAGAAATGGTGTTGATGTGTAGACATAAATTTGAAATGGATTAGTATGCCTAATTGACATTTGTTATGTGAACCTTGAATTAGAGCTAGGGTTTGGACACAAAACCTTGGATCTTGTTTATGTGTTGGTGAATGAAAGTTTAAATGGTCAAATAGTGACCATTTGGCTGTGTATGATGAAGAATTAAAGTGAGTTGTAGCTTGGGATTTGAGTTTGGCTGAGCTGTCTTGTGTGACCTGCAGGTCTGGATGTGAGTGCAGCCTATTTGGGCAGCTATAACTTGGGTTGTGTAGGTTCAATTGGTTCAAAGCCAATTAGACATGAAACTAGACACATAATGGCACAAATTTGATATAGAAACCTTGCCCAGAAAATGAAACTAACTTGACCTAAAAATTGCCCTAATTCGGGTGATCTACAGTCTGCCTGGGCAAAATGACCAAATGAACATTGTTTATTCATTTGGTCATTGACCTGAAACTTTACCAGCAGAAAACTGAAATATATACCTACAACTTTCATGAAGAACGCAAATTCAAATTCTGACGATAACCTAGTCAAATTGCCAACCAAACTTAGGTTACCAATTCTGGCAGAACCAGTTTTGCTCAAAATTTTGGATTCTGTCTAATCCAGCTAGTTATGGTGTTTAGGCTATAACTTGAGCTACAAAAATCCAAATGGAATGATTCAAAAAAGGAAATGTAACTAGACAAAATAAGAAACAACTTTCACGATGACAACTTTGCCAAATTCCTACTGTAAAAATGACCAATGGAACAGTAAACACAAGGCTTAAAATCTGAAAATTTTGAACAACTAACATTAAACTTAGACATGGTATTGGCAACCAATACCAACAATTTTAGAATGCAAAATGTGGTATGTTGGGAGTATTAGAACCAATGTACCTATTGTCTATGCAAAAGTCAACATTTTAGTTGACTAATGAAATAAATAGTAACACTTAAACTTAAATTTCAAGAATTGTAAAGTTTAAAAGTGTAACATGCCCTAGTACACCTAGCAAGATTGGTTTGGATAGGTTGGCATACTAATAGGGTTCAGCTAGCAGTACTGCACATGGCATTATGCCATTCTGTGATTTCATGGCTTTTAGCCATTTTGACATTGTGTTGAGACTTGGCCTTGTGCCTAATGTTATTACAGCTTATTAGCTGTTCTGTTGCACACCGGAAGACACATATGTGACCGATGGTGTGACGGCCTGAGGTACTTAATACCCAGTGCCAGTTTACCTGTTTATCCAGTCCAGTCATCTAGTATAGGTTACTTGGGCAACCAAAAATGAAAGTTGATAAATTTAATGAAATAATGAATATAACAAGTACCAAATAAATAAGACTACCAATAATTATCAAAAATTTGACTGCATGAGACATCAATACACTCACTGCATATTTATTTCCTTTTAGTTCTTTTTATTTTATTATTGGCACCACTAAGCATTATTGCTTAGCATGTCGCTTTTTGCCACGTGTCACACCCTACCCCTCTGTAAGGCATAACATGATCCCGTAGTATACCTAATGAATTACCAACTTCGTCTACTGATAACCCATTAAATACACTACAAGGGATTTTAAAACTTTTCTTACTTCTTTTTACAGTGGTGAGCACTATTTATAGGTGTTAAAAATTTTTTTGAACTTAAGTGAAAGAGATAACACATTTGAATTATTAGGAATTTCTGTAAAAATTTTGGCGGAGTGCCCTCTGTATTTTGGACAAAACAGTTCTTCAAAAACCTGTAAAAAGTACTTCAATATTTTTCTCAATCTCAAATTCCAACATAATTCAACACAATATGTTTTTCAACTCAAATCCACAATAATTTTTCAAAGACTGAGATAAAAGAAATGCAGTACAAATTTTACAAGCCAAAATAACTCATAATTTACTTTACAACCTCAATGTACAATTTTAATTTACAACTGCTCAAAACCAAGAACAATATATACATACAGTGAACATACATTACAGTACAAAATGCAAAATGTGGTATACTCAATATACCCGATAATCTCTCAATGTAGTAGTAGCAGCCTAGTCTGCTGCCTTGTCAGTTTGTCTACCTGCGATAGCAATGAAAAGCTATCGCTGAGTAAAATTTACTCAGTGGTGCACAATAACAATTTGAAATGCGATACATAAATCTTTTATTGACAATTCACAAATCAAATAGTTCACAATTCCATTTCACAATTTACAAAGTTCATATAACATAAATTGATCAAATAACTGAGTAACACAGTTTTGCCAATCAATAACACAATTTGATCAAATAACTGAATAATACAGTTTTGCCAATCAATAACACCATTTGATCAAATAACTGAATAACATGGTTTTGCCAATCAATAACACAATTTGATCAAATAATTGAATTAACACGATTTGATCAAATAACTGAATAATATAGTTTTGCCAATCAATAACACAATTTGATCAAATAATTGAATAATACAGTGTTGCCGATCAATATCACAATTTAGGCCATGACACAATTTTTCCATACATGCCGTGTTGTACACCATGACAAGACACACTCACCCCAACAATCAAAATCAATGAGGGAGGAAGCTAGTTGAATAAGGAGTACTCATCCACACTCACCTCAGACTAGTAAGTCAAAGAGGGAGGAACATAATCACACTCACCCCAGACTGATAAGTCAAAGAGGGAGGAATATATCACACTCACCCCATAAATGGAGGAGGAACATGGTAACAGTGTCATGCCAAGTGTGAATCAAAACAATTTCAAATCACAATATTTCATACAAACCATAAATCACATTTTATCTTAGTATTTCCATTTGCAAAGTTGGCAACACAATAATTTTCAAATAAGATTCTCAAAGCCAAAACAATAAAAAATTATTCATAACTCATTTCTCCAAATAAATTTTCTGGTAAAAGCAATGAATATCAAAATTATTGTGCACAAACACAATTTAAAACAATAACATACAAATAATCATAATTTACTTCAATTGAAAAAATTCAAAAGAAATAACTATTGTGCTCAAACACAATTTAAAACAATATCATACAAATAATCATAATTTATTTCAATTGAAAAATTCAGAAGAAATAGCTATTGTGCACAAACACAATTTAAAACAATAACATACAAATAATCATAATTTACTTCAATTGAAAAAATTCAAAAGAAATAACTATTGTGCACAAACACAATTTAAAACAATATCCTACAAATAATCATAATTTATTTCAATTGAAAAATTCAGAAGAAATAGCTATTGTGCACAAACCTTTGATATATGCCTCTTGGCCCTGACTCAGTGTTTCCTTCCCTTTCCCTGAGTCTTTGCTAACTGAGAAACACAATTTGAAGTGTTTCAGTACTCATTTAAACTGTCTCTAACGATAATGCTTGATAAGTAATACACTGAATTTTATTACTTGCTTAGTCAACCTAATATGTGGACCCTCGATGCATTCTAGGTACATTAGGTTTTAATGTATATGTCACATTCGATAGTCTTTTAGGGTTGGTACATGTTACCAAATTCATTTCCATGTATCTTGCATTTTCTTGCAATTTGCTGGATTCCGGGATACTAGTTTGACCTAGCCGGACGACCTAGTTCTCTCGGTTTTCGGGTTTCGGTCAAAACTACAAACTTGTAGATCTATGTCTTATTGCACGCTGGGAAAAATTTCAGGTCATTCTGAGTTATGTAGACCAAGTTATGGTCATTTTACTATTGCTGATAAAATTGCATCAAAATTGGTCACTTTAGGTCATTTTAGGTCAATTTTGGTTCGGCCAGTTTTTGGAACCAAACTTGTGCAAGCTGTTTGACTTGCTTATGCTCATTTTTGGGCTTTGGTGTCTTCATAAGACTTGTAGATATGGGTCTTAACTATTCATGGTCAAAATTTCAGGTCAATTGGACCTGTTTTGAGTGAGTTATGGCCTAAACACTAACTGCTGCCCAAATGGTAAATTTTCAGGCCTTATTGCACTTAATCCGGATTTGGTCATTTTTCAAGCTACCTTGCAAGCAGAATTTTGGCAAGCTTCCTTCATGAAAGTTGGCACATTTTGTGCCTAGTTTCACCTCTAATTGGTCTCATACCAATTGGAGCCACACACTTAAGGTTCTAAGCCCATAACACAAACTGCCCTATTACATTTCCTTTATTACTCATCAAAGATCACTTTTAGCATTTACCAATTTACACATTCATGCCCAATCTGGTTTGTACCATAACCTAAACATATTTCACAACATTTTATTGATCATTTTGGCAGCTTACAATCACATTCAACATACCCCAAAAAGTGCAAAATTTGTCAAACTCATTTACAATAATTTAATCACCTATTCATGCTCATTTACATGTCCAACTTCACACCATCACACATATACCCAAACTGCCATAACAACTAACACAATTGAACATTAATATTCCATAATCCAAATATGAAATAATATCCTTATGGTTCACCCAACCAGGCTGCCAATCCATGCATTACATTCCATTAATTTCCAAGCTTCAAATTTCAATTACACATTCACATATACTAAGTATACATCACCCAAATAATTTCTTACACACATATATATTTAATCAATCCTTTAATACACCATTTACAAGCAAAAATAAACTGCCCTTAAAGAGTTTTCATGGCTGACAAAAATAAATATTTCCCTTAGAATATCAAACTCCAAAATTCTTTTCACAATTCAAGTACCCATAACCTCCTTACTAACTTTAATGAAGCACTAACCAAAAACTCAAACTTACCACTTTGTAAATTCTTCAAAACTTCACCAAAACTTGATCTTCTTACTGCCTATCTACTGCCCAAGGTGTGTAGACTAACTTTGATGAAGGAACTTAGGAAGAAATTGGCTTACTTCATGCTTGCATGGAGCTTGGCCATGGACGGCCATGGAGGAAGTTGAGAGAAGAAAATGATTCAGCTGGTTTTGGTTTGGGAGGTTGAAGAAGGTGATTTTTTTCTACCCAAAAATGTGTAGTGGTCCACTTAGGTAAGGTGAGTGGAGCACTAAGTGAGAATTAATGATTTTTTTTATTCTTAATTTTCTAAATTCTCACATTAAGCTTCCCATTTTTGCTATTTAAACTTTGTACCACCAATTTAATTTTTCATGATATTTTACAAATATAATATCATGTATTTTTAATGGACATTTAGGTCAAAAGACAACTCGGGGTGTCAAATGACCACAATGCCCCTATTCGGGTTGCATTCCCGATTTTTCGGTAACACCGGGTTTTGTCCGTTTTTTGATTTCTCACTTTTCTTTGTACTAATTTTTTAATTTTTCTTTGATTTTTCTAATGGTATTTATACTTCAATAGGAGTCTATTTAAGTCCTAAAAATATTTTCCAGGGTTCCCCGCGGTCCAGGGCTAGTCAACGGTCCACGCCGTGACTTCCCGGTGTGGTCACCCATCGCTAGGGTTCTCGGCTCGTTTAACTTGGTTACATTTCATTGCTATTATTTTTCCTTTGTTTTTCTTGTCTTTTCTTTTCTTGTATTTCATTATTCTATGTCTCCTCATCCATATCTAAGTATAGTTCTAGGCATCCTAGCTGTCCGGACAACACTGGTCACTAGAATAGTAGAACGCACTACCGAATATAGGGGTGTTACACCACGCATAGGTCTTGGAGAGACAGACAAAGAGCCCAGCAGACCACAGACTGGGTGAGGTCACAGATCTGCCTAGAGTCAGAGTCACCTCTCATCTACAGTGCATCAGTGGTAGGACCTTTAGGTCCCTTTTGAAATTATGTTTTTGCATTTTGTAATAGGTAGTAGTTTGTGATTTGTAAATTATGAACTCATGTAAATAGTAAATTTATGTAATCATATGTTGATGTACATATTTTGAAGAATTTTGTTAATTAATATAATTTGAGAATATCTTTATGAAATTTTAGTTGATTTTGAATTTGAATGAAATTGTGGATTAATGTTGAGAACTTGAAATGATTGCTAATGTTGAGACCATGTTGATGGTTATTGGAGTTTGAGAATGATTGGAAATGATTATTTGAAGTGTTTTTCACAGGTTCCGAAGAATTGTTTTCTTCATTTTTAGCCTGTACTCTGTCGGATTTTCTATAAAATTTTCGAAACCTCAAATAAATTATAATTTCAATAAATGACTTAAATGAATTATATTTCATAAATTGTACTTCATAACTATGAAAAAAATAAATTAGGAAGAATAAAAATGATTAAATTAACTAGGGTGTTCCGGTACACTACGTAGCATATCTTGCTCGGCTACACTGTATACGGGTAAGGGGTGTCACAATTATAATTTTAAAATATGAAAAAGTGAGGATAAATATTACAAAAATAAGATGAAAAAATAAAAAGAAAAATTGGTCTTCTTCTTCCTAAAAAGTTGCCGCCCACCTCTCTCTTTCATTTTGTTTTCTTTCCACCATTGTTACATATTGTCAAGCCTTTAAGGCTTGATTTGGTCTTCTAAAACCTAATCAAACTCCATAGAAAACCTCTAGTTAACCCTAGATTAGAAGATTGGGGGAAGAAAAGTGGAGAAATTGAAGAAGAATTTGAAGATTGGAGAGCTCAAGTAAAGGTAAGTTCTTCTAAGCATGATTAATTGTATATTAGTTGAGTTTGAGTGAAATTGAGCAGAGATAACATGAAAATTTGAGAAAATTATGTATGAGAATAAAGGTATAAATTTCGGCCAGCTATGGGGTTGTGAAGTGTTGATATGTTTTAGTTCAAGTAAATGTGTATGAAAGCCTAATTGAGCATGTAGATGTGATTAGCACATTTTGATTTGATGAATTTTGATAAATTGGAAATTAGGGTTTATGGCACTAAGGGTTTAGGTGAAAAATTATAGAAAATGATCACTTGATACAAATGACCTCATTTGAGTTGAGAAATGGTCAATTATAACGATTTGTGGTGTGTATGAATTGTTAGAACTAAGTTTCAATTCAGATTGGTTGAGGTCAATATGTAGGCAGCTTGACCTAGGTCCCTTTTAGGGACCAAAACTGAAAATTTACCAACCCAATTGGTGTGAGGCTAATTGGGAATGAAACATGACACAAAATGGACCATTTTTCATTTAGGAATCATGCCCAGAAAGTGACCATAACTTAGTGAAAAATTAGGCCAAATCTGAAATTGGGCACACTGACCTGTATAAAAATGACCAAATAAATAGTAGTTACGTAAATGACCATAACTTGGTCTAGGAAGGTCCAAATGACCTGAATTTTATACTGATAGAAAGTTGAGACATAGCCCTACAATTTTATGAAGAAAACAAACTCAAATTTTGACCATAACCTTTTTGAAAAACCACCTGTAGTCAATACACCAAAAATTACCATTATCTAGTAAATGCCCAGAATTCTGGGTAACACCAAATTTGGCCAACCTTGTTCAAATGGCCATAACTAGAGCTACAAAACTTCAAATGGAGTGATTCAAAAAGGAAAATAAAGTTAAGACAATAAGAAACAACTTCTATGAAGAAAACTTAGCCAAATTTCAATAGCAACTTGGCCAATGGAACAGTGCAAAATAGGGCACTAAATCTGAAATTTTGGAAGTTTCACCTAAGAGACTTAAGATTTGAGGAAACAACCATAACCAACAAATTAGGTAACCAAAATGTGGTATGTGGGTAAAATTGAAATCCCTATACCTATTAAGCATGAGAAAGTCAATAATTTGACTTGAATAGTATCGTAAATAGTAACCTCGAAATACAAATTTTAAAGAACGTCAAGTTAAATATATTAAAGTTAGATATAAATAGATTTGAAATTATTTTTGGATTAATAATAAATTATGATACTGAAACACTGTAAAATTGTGTGTTTCAGTTAAAAAGAATACCGGAAAAGAACCCGAGGCATCGAGTCAAGGCCAAGAGATGACTCGCATAAGGTTTGTGCACAATATAAATATCCTTTAAAATTCCTTTGCAAAATGCATGAAATGATTTGTGGTTTACTTATATTAAAAAATGATGATTGAAATGTACATTATGCTTTTGATCTAATATGTTAGAAATTTGATGATATGTGATTTAATTGTCAGTAAATGTTTGATTAATTGTTAAGATAGTTTTGAAACCACAGTGTCATGACCATATATTTGAATACCTCACTAGCATGACTAGTGGAAGGAAATAGTTTTGAATTTTGATTCCCTCTCTGGCTAAAGTGTTGAGGTGTGTGCCAGTAGAGAAAGAAATTTGAATGGGTACCCATAGTTTGAGCCAGATAGCCTTGTGATTTCTCATAAGCCTCTGGCTATTGAGATGAATATTGTTTTGAATGGCATGATATAACTGTGTGTTTTTATGAAATTCGTTTTAAGACTTCCAAAATGAAATTGTTTGGACTAAAAGTTTATAAATCATGTTTTGTATCTGTCTTTCATTTTTAGTACTGTATTTGAATAAATGTGACTTGAATTATGCATAAATGTTATTATAGTATGTTGTGCATCACTAACTCATAGTACTTAGCAATGGCTGTTATTGCCATCATAGATATAGAGACTAGAGGAGCAGCAGAGTGAGCTGCTGAGGATCTTAGAGCCACATCCCTGAAGTTTTGTAGGGTATAATTTTATACCCTATTTGTAATGTTTATATTTGTGTATGTAATCGTATGTACATTTATAAACTGGTCATAAGCTATTGTATAGAGTTTGTAATAATATTATTTTAGATTTTCTAATGTAAATTTTGGATTGATGAATATAAATTGCTTTTTCTTTGATGGAATATGAATGAAGTATTTAGTATTATTTTTGAAAATAATTGAATTGAAATATTGATTTGAATTTTGGATTTTGGGAAAAATTGTGTTGATTGTGTTGTAGTAGTGATGGATTTTGATGAAAAAAATTATAGGAAGTATTTTTACAGGTTTTTGAAGAATTGTTTTCTTAAAATAATGACGGACTCTGTCGAAATTTTTTCAAAGTTTGCAAATAAATAGAAATAGACAAAAATTTTAACTAGCTTTTAAACTTCTATTAAATGTAAGAAAATGCCCACCACTTTCAAAAAGTAAAAAAATGGTTTTTAAATCCCTTGTAGGGTATTTAATGAGTTATCGGTAGGTGAAATTCGGTAGTTCATTAGGTATTCTACGGGATCATGTTATGCCTTACAGAGGGGTAAGGTATGACATGGAATCTATCAAGTTTAGATATTTCCAATCCCTAAACTTGATTAGTGGAGATTAGTTGTCGTCCACTCAAGAAAACAACCTTTCCAAGTGCCTTTTTCTTATCCAATCATATTGATGAGTTGCCACCATCACATGATGCCACTTGGCATCTTATGCCATGTCACCATCAAGCCACTGAGCCACATTTCTCTCATGGCTTCATAAGCTCTATAATTATAGAAAAAATTATTAAATAAAATGGATTATATTAAGTCGTATGAATAAAAGATTTAACTGAATTAAGGTGATAATAATATGAGCTTGAGAATGAGTTGAAATGATTGAATAGATAGAATCAAGAGTTACAGTAAAAATGATAGTTCTATAAAACTCAATTTTGGTGGTCAAAACATCAAACTTTAGCAGTTGAACTATGTAAACAGTAACATAAATAGTAAGGTACATAGTGCTTGCAAACTTCGAATGCTGAAGGTTTCACATTCAACTGCCAAAGGTTGTCTACCTTATAAAATATAGTTTAATATAATCCTAATAAAATTGTTAAGTAAATATATCTCTTATGCTCTTCTTGTAAACCAAAGTGAAGGGTCACGAACGTTCAGACTAAGGGGATAAACCTAGCTAGAAGTAAGGGTCAAGTTAAAGAGATTATTATCAAGGCATATAAAAATTACAAAATGCTTTCTTAAACCTATTTTACTTTATAGGTATAATTATATATGTATTGTTTCATGAAGATGTTGCATTATGTAGTTCTCTTGTGTGGTGGCTATGGATGACCAATGGTTCCCAATGGGAAAAATATGATAAGGAAATGATGGCATGCATGCATTATAAGCTCACATGAATGTTGGGTGTTTGGATAAGGCAATTATATGTCTTTAACATCTAGTTGTATAAAATGAAAGATAAGAGGAAGTTCTAAGGAGCTCTCATATAGGGTTAGGCACACTGAATCAATGAAATGAAAAGGAAAGAGGGAACCTTTAGTGATGTAGTTACCTTGTTGTGAATTATTTGTGCTATGAAAACATTCATATGATTGATGCATTCATGTGCTTGAATAATGTTTAAATGATATATTTTCTTTCCCTATGTAATTTTCTAGTCACTAGATTTATATACTCACCGTCTTCTTCTATATATCCCCTTTAAGGACAAGAGTAAGGGATGTAGTAAACAAATTTTGGATAAATAAGCTCCAAGGTTTACTGTAGTCAAATTTCTATTTTGTTTTGCACCATTTTATGAAACTATTTTGAGACATATATAATTTTTGTTATTTTAGCACTGCACTTATTACTATCCATTATTATAATAATATAGTAATAAAGAGATTTTGTCTATTTTATGACAAAGTATGTTTTTTGAGAAATTATGAAAGAGCAAGTGAATAAAAAGTCTCATTTATGTAGATTCCATTTTCAGATGAAAAAGTATGAATGATTGTAATGAAAGAATGGCCCTGGCTCAATGAAATAAGTTCAATAGAAATGAAGTGGAATCTGATAGAAAATTGGAAAAATATAAATAAAGTGATGTTTCTTATTAATATGTAAATTGTCCTCCTTATATTGTTACAAAGATATTATAAACAAAAAAAAAATTGAAGATTTAAGTTAGCTACGGGTTTTAATGGCCTTGTGCCTCTCACTGCTCTAGCGTCAATAATAGTCCATTTTTAAATCGTTACTATGTGTGCACAAACTGATAATTAATTAACATAAAATTTTATTTGATTTAGTATGAAAATAATATTTTTATCAATTTGATAGGATTGGCTAATATTGATAATATAGGAAATTATTTGAATATTTTTATCAATTAACTTAATTACTAAAATTAAAATTAATGCGAAAATTTAAAAATTAAATTGATAAAATTAAAAAAATAATAAGAAAATTAGAAAAAAAAAATACGAAAGTTTGAAATTTTTTTTTATTATTTGACCTTAACTTTTATTTGTATATTTAAATAACTTACAAACGAAATTAAGGAGATAACCTCTATTTACATATTACTATATAACTCTCATGTAATATTCTAAGTAATTTAGAGTAAAAAAGACTTATTACTAAAATTAAATCTAATGTTAAAATTTTGAAATTAAAACGAATGGTTAAATATTTTATTAAAATAAAATATTTATATGAAAGATTAAATTTTTTTTTCAAGTCATTCGACTCTTATTATTCTTGATTTAGTCCATAAATTTAACTTTTACTTTTTTTTTTAAAATAAAAGGTTGTTGGTATTTTATGTACATATTAGAACAGATTTTATCATGTTGTAGTTAATGATATTGTAACTTGCTAAATTTTATAATCAATAAATTATTATAATTACAATAAATATATTGCTCTTAAGAGACATGCTAATTGAGTAATAATAAGTTGTGATTGTGAATCACAATTAGAGAGAGAAACCTATTTTAAAAGGTCATATAATATATACAATAAAAAAAAATTGCCTCTAATCAAATTCATAATTTTGCTCACTTTAATTAAAATCATCTTATTATTTTCCCAAAGTAATTTCTTAAGTGTTTCTTTTCTAAAATAGAGATGCCCATCACAAAATATCATAGCATTACGAGATGTTTAGATCAAACTTGGTAAACAACAAACACTAGACTTTATAATCAATTTTCTTCGAAGCAACAAAAATTTTACTACTAATGAAGAGACAAATCAAGTAACAAATCCGATAGAGAAAGGGAATCTTTGGAGCCAAGTATAGAAAACACACTTTACTAAGATGAAGAAAAACTACCAAGTATGTGCTTATCGGTAAAGTAACAAATAAGGTTGTGCAATATTCTGTCTCAATCGAAAAATTGAATTGAATTGAGTATGTTCGGTTTAATCAATTTTTTTTTATTTAAATAATTTAATTTATTTTGAATTTTAAATATTTTTAAATTTTTTATTTGGTTTAACTATTTTAATAAAAAAATCAAAGAAAAAAAATAAAAAAGAACTGATTTCCCCCAAGTATTGTATATATTAAAAACCCTAGTCTAACTTTTCCATCCCAGCCGCCCCCCTAGTCGTTGCCCTAATAGGCTAATCACACCTCGATTCTTCTCCTTCTATTCTTCGTCTTGTTCCATATATTTTTTCTTTGAAAACCAGCTCTGTGCATCACACCATCTTGCGTCATCTTCAAGCATCAGCGCCCGTCCCTCTCTTCATCTCTTCAAGGATCACTTATGGTCACTCATGTGTTTCCAGCTTGTGGTGTTGTCACTACCGAAAAACGACAATCTTGACTTGTAATTTTTTTGGCATTGACACCTCTACGAAATGCACATCAACAGCTGTAGCGGGTTTACTCTACATGATTGATTTTTCTTTGTTCTTGAAATGTAATTTGTTGAGATTTATAATTTGTTCTTGGGTATGTAATATGTTATTGAAAATGCTAATTTGTTGATTTTTTTTTGTTCAAATTTGTTGACCTATGTTTAATTTTGTCGATTGTTGGGCATCATTTTGTTTGATCTGTTGAGATTTGTTCTTAAGCATAGGTTTTGCTTGATCTATTGAGATTTCATATTTATTCTATTGCTTTTTTTTTATTGTTGAGCATTTTGTTTTAAATTAATAAATCGAACCGAAAATGATCTATTTAATTTTATTCGATTTTTAATATACTTCCATTTGATTTGGTGTGTAAAATTAAAGAGTTCTGAATTCGGTTTTAATGGAACGCTCACCTCCAACAATAAATAAGTCAATTAGGATAAGTTTGAATTTAAATCAAGTAAAAGACATTTTTAAGGGCCTGACAAATAAGCTAATAATTATCTAAGCCCTAGTTACTTAAACTTTTGAACTTTTAAAAATAGCTCAAAAAAACTTAACGCCGATTAAATCTCCATTAAAGAATTAAAAATAAATGGACATTTAAATCCTTAAAAATTAACTTAATAGTGATTTAAGTCCAATTAAACAAATAAATTTAATTTTAATATTTTAGTGATTAAGTTTATTAATAAATTATTTTAATTTCTATTGTTAATAAATAAATAAATAAATAAAATAATTTTATAAAATAGTAAAATAAATAAAATATTATTAAAAATTTATAAATAATTAATTTAAAATTTATTAAAAAAGCATTTATAAAAAATCCTTTATTTCAACCAAATACTTAAAAGAATTCAGATTTTTCTTGCTTTTCTCGTCAATCAAATACTAAACTTTTATCTCAAAATCTCCTTAAAATTTTTTTAAAACATCATTAAAAAATATATGGATATTGCTCTATATGTAAGATAACTAACAAATGCCAGAAAAATTTAGATTTATTTTTATCTTACACACAGAATAGTATTATGGCTTTTGTTATTTATTTTACATATAAAATAATATTCATATTTTTTTATGATACTTTAAAATTTTGTTAAGGAGATTTTGAGATTAAATTTTAGTGTTTGGTTGGTGAAAAAAAAAGAAAAAGAAAAAAGTCTGAATTCATTTTGGTGTTTAGTTAAGTTACAGGATTTTTTATACTTTTTTTAATACATTTTTAATTTAATTATTTATAAATTTTTAATATTTTATTTATTTTATAGACTTTATAAATTTATTTATTAACAATATAAATTAGCATAATTTATTTATAAACTTAATTATTAAAATATTAAAATTAAATTTATTTATTTAAAGGGACTTAAATGACTATCAAGTTTTTTCTTAAAGACTTAAATCTCCAATTATTTTTTAATTCTTTAACAAAGACTTAACGATGCTAAGTCTTTGGATTTTGTTGAGCTAACTTTAAAAGTTTAAGGGTTTAAGTGGCTATTTTAAAAAATGTTTAAGAGTTTAAATGACTCATTTAGTTTGATCAAAGTTTAAGTAATTATTAACTTATTTCAAGGGTTTAAATATGACCTTTTGCCTTCAAATAATTTGAATAAGAAAAATTTTAAGTTGTGAATATTTTAAGTTAATGTCTTTTCTTTTTAATGAGTTTAGATAGTATCATTTTGAGTTGTAGACTGAATAATTATATAAAAAAATTATCAAATTGAAATTTGCGAGTTTTGAGCATTTTAAGTGAAAATATAAAATTTTTCAAAAAAACTAAATTCTATTCATTTACTTTTAGAATACTCTTTAAATCAAATTTCAAGTTAATTAAGAAAATCTAAACAAGTTAGCTTTAGGTCAAGTCATTTGGTGGTTGAGTTGATGCTCAATTTAATCTTCAAAATTTGCGATGAATAATAGATATTTTGGATTAGACAAGTTTAATTTAAAGATAAGTTAAAATGAATTATAAGTTAGATTATCCATTGAATCATTATAACAAAAAAAATTCTGAATCAATTTTTAAGTTGTAAGTATTTTTAAATGTTAAAATAATTGTTTAAAATATTTTTATTTATTTTTTGTGTTAAAGTTTTAAATTGACCAAATAATTTTAAATAAATTTTATATGAATTGTTTATTGATACTTAATTGAGTTCTCAAATTTTTTTTTAAGGATAATCCTTCTCATTTCTTTTCTTTTTCTTTCTTCTTGTAATAATTCTTCTGTATTAATTTGAAGTAAATTTTGAGTATATTTACTCAAATTTATACTTGTTGATAGATTTTGAGATGGCTCTTCTAGCTCTTCATCAACATCAACCATTTTCCACTCCTACATGATTACTCCTGTTCAAGGAAAGCATGACAAGATTCCTATTGTTTCGTTACATAAGGATGGAATTTCAGTTTATGCAGAAAAAATAAATGGACATTTCATTTGGGTTAAGGAGCTCTCAGCCACCGTTGGTATTAGAGCCTTACAAGTTTTCTAGAGGGAGCTATGAATGAGGCTTAATAAAGGATGAGTAAGGAGAAAACCCAATAAGTATGGCTTGCTTAACACCTACACCATCCTCCAAGCTAGTTACAGAATCTTCGTCACCTAGCCTTGTTAACCTTACCTTTTCCCTCTCTTTATCAACCTCTTGTCAAAAAACTTTAGCCTCAAAAATAGATAATCTTGTAGAAATCTCACACATACTTGAAAATGCCCAAGTAGAAGAATAAGTTCCTCCATTTTTAAATCCTACTATATCTATAGAAGATATGGATCTCTCATTCGAAGCATCAGATCTATCATTTTCTCAAGAAGATCTATCGCAAAGGAATACATACAAACATCTAAACTAGATCAGTGTGCCTTATGCTCTACTATAGTAGAGTAGTATGTTACTCTTGAGATTTTGGCTGTTTTCATTCCACAATGGAAACACCAAGGATATTATCATTTGCATTTTGGAGCGATCCAGATAATCTTGACTTTTCATGGTAGATAAGGCCTACCAACTACGACCCGACTCTCCCTACTGATACCTAATTCCTGCATTATGAACATGACTCTCCATGTCAAAAGCCTAGTGCTTAGCTTTTTTTGCAAATTATAACATGTCTTTGCAAGATCCCAATTTTCTTACAGTACTGAAAGTCCAGGTTTAGCTTGTTGGTGCAGAACAAACTGTGCCTTCCATGTCAGCTACTCTTCACCATCATATAATTTACAAGCTCCAAGATCATGCTACTGATCTGTCTCAATCTAGAGTCTCTTCTTATGCTTTATACATCTTGATAAACATAAAGATAGCACCTACCATTGTTTAGATCCCCCCCGATAACTATCTAGGGATGTATTGGTAAAGTTAATTCCTATGGAATGGCTTATTAATTATGAGCCAAACCTATCTGTCTCAATCTAGAGTCTCTTCTTATGCTTTATACATCATGCTTTATAATAATTCCCATCTTGTCCAAACCTCAAAACCAACCTTTTATAGACAAGCAGATGGAACTGTTAAGACAATATTTAAGAGTTTTGATGGCTCTTCTAGCCTTTCATCAACACCAGCCATTTTCCACTTCTACATGATTACTCCTGTCTGAGGAAAACATAACAAGATTCCTACTGTTTCATTCCAAGTGGATGGAATTCCAATCTATGCAAAAAAAAAAAAAATTAATAATAATAATAAAATAAATGGACATTACATTTGGGATTTCCCTAGATCAAACCTATGTAAAGAAAGTTGTGGATGTGAATATGAATTGGATGACGATGATGATTTTCCCAAGAGAAGAATACTAGGAAAGAAGCACTCTTCCTCCTATAAGTAGTATCACCCTAGGAGAGATTCCTTTCCTAATTTAAGCCTAGGGATAGGAATACACAAGGAAATTGTTCAAAGGAAACCTCTGCCAATTTATGAATTAGCCCTAGAGATACTTCAAAAAGAAAGAGGAGAAGAGATTCAGCCAGTTTCTCCTACTCCTGCAACCACTCTTCCTCTGGTTTCCCCTTGCATGATGTTTTACCCTGGAAATTATGATGAAAGTTTTCCTCCACTACAACCTAAATTGGATCCTATTCAGAAAATGGCCTCTCGACCATTCATTCAGCCTTCTACTATTGAACTAGAAGGATAATGTAATATCCATCATTTTCTGATATCGGAATAACTATCCTTCACGGAATATTCTAGTGAAAGTAAAACTTCACAGACAAAGGAGTGGCGGTAAAGTGTGAAAGTATGTTCATATATGTAGGTTTGAAATGTTCAAAATGTATTTAAGGATGAAAAATGTTTTAAAAATTTTAATTGAGTGTTTTAGGTAGAAGGAGTTTTGGCAGCCGAAGTATTGACTTTTAGAAGTCGAAATCTCTTTTCTTATTCAAAAGCTCTATTGGATAGAATAGACTTTGACAGCTAAAACCTTGACTTTCAGTAGCTGAAAGCCCTCAACAGAGAGGGTATAAAAAAGGTCAAAGCTTATTTTACTACCAAAAAACTTAGGGTTTTCTTCTTTTCTCTATCTCTCTTTCTCTCTCTCTCTCTCTCTCTCTCTCTCTCTCTCTCTCACTCTCTCTCTCAACTTTGGGGCATACAAGGAGCTCTTTAAAGAGAATTTCTTGAGTTTTTTGAAGATCTAGAGGTGGATTCTTCCATTTAAAAGTGTGGAAGAGAATATTCAAGTTTTGAAGTTGTGGTTCTCTCTCTCTCTCTCTCTCTCAACTTTGGGGCATACAAGGAGCTCTTTAAAGAGAATTCCTAGAGTTTTTTGAAGATCTAGAGGTGGATTCTTCCATTTAAAAGTGTGGAAGAGAATATTCAAGTTTTGAAGTTGTGGTTCTCTCACCTCAAAGCTCTAAGAAAAGAGGTAACCTTCTTTCCTTCTTGATCTACTAGGTAGCTTTAGGAAAGTTGATGAGAGATGAGGTTTCTATAACTTTAATTTCATACAAAGTTGTTTTAAGTAAAGTTTTTTGGGAAATTATACATTTTGGGTTTGAGGGAAACCTAGGATTTGGGTTTTTGATTAATGTATGTGGGTTTTAAGTATGTTTTCAAGTTGTTATAAGCCCCAAAGATGTGTATATATGATGGGATTGTGTTTTGAAACCTTGAAATGAGTTTGGGTGTTAATGGGATGTCACACCTTACCCCTCTGTAAGGCATAACATGATCCCGTAGAATACCTAATAAACTACCGCACTTCACCTACCGATAACTCATTAAGTACCTTACAAGGGATTTTGTAACAATTTTCTTACTTTTGTTAAGTGGTGAGCATTTTCTAATAGGTAATTTGAACATTTAGTTAAAATTAAAACTAGTTAATATTTTTGATCCATTTTATTTTTTCGTAAATTTTATAAAAATTTTGACAGAGTTCCCTCTGTATTTTGAGAAAACAGTTCTCCAAATACCTGTAAAAAGCACTTCTAAAAATATTTTCTCAACAACTACTTCAATTTCACAATCAAACTCAATCCATTTCAACAACTCCACAATCCAATCAATTTCTCAAGTTCAAAATTCAATAATCCTCAAAATACTAACAATACATTTCATTCAAATTAAATAAAATAGTTCCACTCATATTTCATTAGAGACAAAACAATTTATATATATATATATACATCATTAGAAAATTTACATCAAAAGAAATTCAAACTAAATTTTTATTACAAACTTCATACAAACTTTGTACAAGCTGCTCAAGACCCATTTACATGTCCATACTTTTTTATGCAATACATCATCAAAAGAAAATATTTACAATTAGGGTATAAATTATACCCGATGACTTTAAGCTGATAGCTCCTTACACCTCAAGAAATACCTCACGCTCCTCTAGTCTCTCAGATTCATAAGAATAGAAGCTATCGCTGAGTACTAGGACTCAGTGGTGCACAACATACTAAAATAATCTTTATGCAAAACTTAAATCACATTTATTAAAAAATTTGGCTGAACATGAGAATTAAGTACAAATCATGCATTATGAGATTTTAAATGCAAACCAAGTTTATTTCAAAGTATCAAAACACATTTCATAAAACCCACAGTTAGATCATGCCATTCGAAACAAATAGAATCTCAATAGCCAGAGGCTAAAAAGCAATCACATCACAAGGCTAGCTAGCTCAAATATATGGATATCCATTCACATCCTCTTCTACTGGCACACCTCAACACTTCTCCAAAGAAAGAATCAAAATTCGAAACTAATTACCCCCACTAGTCATGCTAGTGAGGTGTTCAAATATATGGTCAAGACACTGTGGTTTCAAAACAATTTGCTAAACATTGTCATTTCAATATACATAATAACTTTCAACAATTTAAATCAAACATCATAAGAATGCCATAATCCAATATTTCACATTATTCAAAACAGTATGCAAAAGATGATTATAAAAAGTATACGTTGTGCACAAACCTCAAGCGAGTCGCCTCTTGACCTCGACTTGGTTCCTCGATTCCTTTTCGGTATTCTTTTCAACTGAAACACACAATTTTATAATGTTTCAGTACCATAATTTAATATAAATCCAAAAATAAATTTAGCCTTATTTTACCTAGCTCTAACGTGCTAAACTCGACGTTCTCGAAATTTTGTGTTTCGGGTTACTATTCACTATACTATTCAAGTCAAATTGTTGACTTTCTAAGACTTAATAGGTATGGGAACTCCAACTTCACCCACATACCACATTTTGGTCACTAAACTTGTTGGTTTTGGTCATTTTCTCAAAACTTAGGTCTTTTAGGCAAAATTGCCAAATTTTCAATTTTGGTGTCCCTAATTGTACTGTTTCATTGATCAGTTTACTGTTGGAATTTGGCAAAACTTTCTTCATAGAAAATGTTCCCTATTGTCTTAAGTTTATTCTCCTTTTTGAATCACCCCAATTGGAGTTTTTTAGCTCAAGTTATAAGCAAATTACGTTTACTGTTCATGCTGCAGAATTTGGTTCTGCAGATTTGTTAATCCAACTTCATTCAGTAATTTGATCAAGTTAAGTTCATAATTTGGTCTAATTTTCTTCATATGAAATGTTCTACCATGTCTTAGGTTTCCATCGGTTCAAGAATCACTTAAATCGGAGTTTTTTAGAGAGAGATATAGCCATTGAAACTTTACCGTTCAAATGGAAAATCTGCAGTCTGCAGATTCAGTGACCCAAATTTGCTCAGTAATTTGATTTGGTTAATGGCATAATTTGGATTTGTATTCTTCATGAAAGCTTTAGATCTATATCTCATCTAACCACTGGTAAAATTTCAAGTCATTTTGACCTGCCTAGCTCGAGCTATGACCAAATGAACAAATACTGTTCATTTAGTCAGTTTGTGCAGGGCAGCCTGCAATTTTTCAACTTTGGTCACTTTGTTCACTAGGTTTTAGTCACTTTTTGGGCATGCTTCCTAAATGAAAATTGTGTCATTTAGTACCTATTTTCATTCCCGATTGGTCCCATATCCATTGGACTTGTAAAATTTCATTTTTGGTCCCTCAAAGGGATTTTTGGTCATGCTGCCAGCACATGACCTTATCCAATCCGAATTGGCTTTTAATTCCAACACTTCTAACACACCTCATTTAGTCACAAATGACCATTTTTCACTTCACATTAGGTCAAAGACACCATTTACAAATTTCTCCAAATTTTTGCCTCAAAACCCTAGGTCTCAAACCCTAACCACTCTAATCCATTGCAATTAACTAATTCAAAGCATATAAACACAATCTTTCAACTCATTCCAGCATCTTAACATGTTTAACTCAATCAAACTCATGCAAATCACTCTCCCCTCCCTACTGGAAGAATTTCATTTTAGTCCCTCACACATATTTTTTTTTATTTTAAGTTTATTTACAAGTAATTCAAGCTAAAAACTCAACAAATAATCTCAAACTTTCAAATTGATGTGTTTACCTCAACTTTGATATCCAATCTTCAATTTTCCTCCTCTTTTCTCATTTCTTTCTTGTTAAATTTCTTTCTCAAGGGAAGGGAATAAGGTTTTATGGAGTGATTGTAGAAGAAGTTGGGATTTGGTAAGGGTTTCAAAGCTTGAAGTAAGCTTAAAATGAGACTTGCAATGGTGAGGGAGGTAGAAGGATGGAGATGTCCACTTTGAGGAAGTTGAAACTTTTAATTTTTTTTTCTTTTCTTTTCTTTTGTCTTTTATCTCTTTAGGAAGACCAAAAATCCAAATAAATAAATAAATTAATTATATTCTTTATGGCATCATGCATGAGGTCATGCATGATGTCATCACCTTTTAACTTTTCCATTCTCTTCTTTTTTTTTTTTCTATTAGTTCTTTAATTTAATTCTCGATTCCAAAATTTTCTTTTCTCCGATTTTATTTGACAGTTAGGTCAGGAGTCAGCTCTCGGGGTCAATTGACCAAATTGCCCCTCGCCGGTTCATCCCGGTTTGCAATTAATTTCATATTTCTTCCTGCTCCCTGACCTAATTATTTGACTGGCTTATTAGTTCTTTTTTGTGATTTTCTCTTTTCCACCGTGTTTATAAGGGTCCTAAGGACTGCAGCGTCACTTTTACCGTTTGAAATTTGAGTTTAAAACGGCTTCGCAGTCGTTCCCGAGAAGGTCACCTATCGCTGTGACTCTCGGCTCGTTTAACTTCTTATGTTCTATTTTTCTTGTTTATACTTAACTAATTGGACATTACTAATTATTTGTGTTTATGACTTCTCTAGTTATCTTAAGTGTGGTTCTAGTCCCCTTAATTGTCCAGACCGACACCGGTCACCGGAACAATGAAATATACCAGGCTATGCAAACGGGGGTGTTATAATTCTCCCCGCCTTAAAATAAATTTCATCTCGAAATTTTGCCTGGTACTAATCTCTGAATAGATGTGGGTGTTGTCTCCTCATGTCCTCTTCTCGTTCCCAAGTAGCCTCCTGGCCCGAATGATGGTTCCACAGCACTTTTACCAACGGTATCTGCTTGTTTCGTAGCTGCTTCACCTCATAAGCCAGAATCTCTATGGGTTCTTCTTCATATGTGAGGTATGGATTCACTTCAATTTCCTCTACTGGTAGTATATGAGATGGGTCTGATCGATACCTCCTCAACATAGACACATGGAAGACATTATGTATCTTCTCCAATTTTGGAGGTAGTGCCAAATGATATGCCAAAGGACCCACTCTTTCCAGAACCTCATCTGGCCCAATGAAGCGAGGACTCAGTTTTCCTTTTCTACCGAATCTCATAATTCTCTTCCAAGGAGAAACTTTGAGGAAAACTTTCTCACCCACTGCATACTCAATATCCCTTCTTTTCAAATCAATGTAGGACTTCTGACAATCTGATGCAGTCTTAAGTCGATCTCGGATCACCCTGATTTTCTCTTCAGTTTGCTGAACAATTTTGGGTCCAATCATCTTTCTTTCACCCACGTCATCCCAACACAACGTGGTTCTACATTTTCTGCCATACAAAGCTTCATATGGAGGCATATCAATACTTGATTGGTAGCTGTTGTTGTAAGCAAACTCAATCAAAGGCAAGTGTGTATCCCAACTGCCCTCAAATTCAACCACACAAGCCCATAGCATGTCCTCCAAGATTTGAATTACCCTCTCAGACTGGCCATCTGTCTGTGGGTGGAATGCCGTACTGAAGTTCAATCTAGTTCCTAGGGCTCTCTGAAGACTACCCCAAAATCTATAAGTGAACCTAGGATCTTTATCTGATATGATGGATACTGGCACTCTATGCAGTCTCACAACCTCATCAATGTACAACTTGGCCAATCTTTCTAAACTGGAGTCCATCTGAACTGGCATAAAATGAGCAGATTTAGTCAGTCTGTCAACAATGACCCAAACTGCATCATGACTCTTCTGTGTCCTCGGAAGTCCCATAACAAAATCCATCGTTATTCTCTCCCATTTCCACTCTGGTATTGGTAGTGGATGTAATAACCCAGCGGGTACTTGATGCTCTGCCTTTACTTGCTGACAAGTTAGGCATTTGGATACAAACTCTGTCACATCCCTTTTCATACCCATCCACCAGTAATGCTCCTTTAGCCCTCTATACATTTTTGTGCCACTAGGGTGCATGGCAAAAGGAGACTCATGTGCTTCCTTCAAAATGATCTGCCTCAAATCAACATCATTAGGAACACACATTCTACCCTGGTGTAGCAGTAGACCATCATCTCTAATTGAGAATTCTGGTTTCTTGCCCTGTCGGACATCTTCCATCAGCTTCTGATACTTCTGATCATTTTGAGCAGCCATTCTAATCTGATCAATCAACACTGGCTGTACATGCCATGCAACTGCTGTCTGCCCATCATCATTAATCTCTAAGCTGGCATGCAATGATCTTAACTCATATGCCAAAGATAAAGGAGTAACTCGCAGACTTGCCATAGTCTTGCGACTTAAGGCATCAGCCACAACATTAGCTTTCCCTGGCTGATAGTCTATTAAAAAATCATAGTCTTTTATCAACTTTAACCATCTCCTCTGTCTCAAATTCAGCTCTTTCTAGGTGCCCAAATACTTCAAACTCTTATGATTTATGTAGATGTAACACTTTTCTCCATACAAATAATGTCTCCAGATCTTAAGAGCAAATACAATGGCTACAAGATCCAAGTCATGTGTCGGATAATTCCTCTCATGCGGTTTTAGCTGGCATGATGCATAAGCAATGGCATTTTGATCTTGCATCAATACACAGCCTAACCCATTGTGAGAAGCGTCACTGCAAACTGTGTATTCTTTACCTGGAGTAGGTAAGGTCAGGACTGGAGCTTCAGTCAAACATTTCTTCAATTCATCAAAACTCTGTTGGCATTTATCTGTCCACTGAAATTTCACATCTTTTCTAAGCAGCTTGGTCAATGGAGATGCCAACATGGAGAATCCCTTCACAAATCGACAGTAGTATCGAGCTAAACCCAGAAAACTGCGAATCTCTGTGACATTTCTGGGTGGTCTCCAATTAAGGATAGCTTCAATCTTACTTGGATCTACCTTAATGCCCACTTCTGATACTACATGCCCCAAAAAGGATATCTCCTTCAGCCAAAATTCACACTTCGACAATTTGGCATATAGCTGTTTCTCTCTCAAAGTCTGCAGTACAATCCGCAGATGCCTATCATGTTCTTCTGCATTCCTCAAATAGACCAATATATCATCTATGAATACCACAACAAACTGGTCGAGGTATGGTCTGAAGATAGTGTTCATTAGATCCATAAAAGCAGTCGGAGCATTAGTTAACCCGAATGGCATAACCAAAAACTCATAATGGCCATAGCGGGTTCTGAAGGCAGTTTTAGGAATACTCTGCTCTTGTACTTTCAGCTGATAATAACCTGATCTCAAGTCAATTTTGGAGAATACAGCTGCACCCCTCAACTGATCAAACAAGTTATCAATGCGGGGCAATGGATATCTATTCTTTATTGTCACCTTATTCAATTTTCGATAATCAATACACTAGCAGAGAGTGCCATCCTTCTTCTTAAAAAACAATAATGGCGCTCCCCAAGGTGACACACTAGGACGAATAAAGCCCTTGTCAAGCAATTCTTGCAATTGCACTTTCAACTCTTTCAATTCTGCTGGTGCCATTCTATATGGTGTTATGGAGATTGGGTCCACACTAGGCATAACATCAATTTCAAACTGCACCTCTCTTTCTAAAGGTAATCCTGACAATTCATCAGGAAACACATCCTGAAAATCACATACAGTAGGGATGTCTCTTAGTGTTGGACTCCCCACTTGGATGTCTATCACATGTGCCAAGTATGCTTCACAACCCTTTCTGATCATCCTTCTGGCTAGTGCAACCGAAATGATATTTGATGGCAGTAAATGCCTCTCTCCATGTATTACCACATCACCATACAAAGGGAGACCAAAAATAAGCATCTTGATCTCTGATCCAATCATGGCGTGATGCCTGGCTAACCAATCCATGCCCAAGATGATATCATACTCTCTGAAGGGCATTTCAATCATGTTTGACAGGAAAACATGTCCTTAGATCACCAAAGGACAGTCTCTATAAATTCTGTTGACCCGGACTTCTTGTCCTAATGGACTAGTTACTAGCACTTCAAAACCCATTTGCACACATGAAACAGCAAGTGAACTGACTATGCTAGCACTAACAAATGAATGGGTTAAACCCGGATCAAATAACACAAATACTTCTTGATCAGAGATAGATAATGTAACAGCTACCACATCGGAAGTCTCAACCTCTTCTCGCTGTCTCATCGTGTAAACTCTGGCTGAAGCACTGTAGACCCTTATTTTGTGATGAGTATGTGCATTGAGGCCGTGGGAAACCCGATGATGAAAAATTATATGACTGTAAGATGTAATTGGAGGCATGGAGCTGAATTATTAATTCCGTGGCATGATCTTGAAAAAAATAAAAATAATAATAAAATTTTGGGGAAATTAATTTAATTAAATTTAAATAAAATTTTATTTTGTTTAAATTTAATATGGGTAGTTCTTAAATGGATCTAATTAAGTTTAATTGGGCTCTATGGGCCTAAGAAAGCCTAGTTAGGAATTTTAAATGGGACCCATTTAATTATTTTCTAAAAATTAAAATAACAAAATATCTCTCTCCTCCTTGACCCCACTCTCTTCCTCACTCCCTATTGGTGCCTTCCATTTTTTCCTGTCTTCCTATTGGTTGAAACACCTCACCCATATCCCAGTCTTATTCGAATTCTGCAATCGTAATTGTTTAAGTCATCTAAACTTTATCACCCTAAGACTCCAAATCCTACCACACCTCTTCCTCATTCCCTATTGGTGCCTTCCATTTTTTTCTGTCTTCCTATTGGTTGAAACACCTCACCCATATCCCAGTCTTATTCGAATTCTGCAATTGTAGTTGTTTAAGTCATCTAAACTTTATCATCCTAAGACTCCAAATCCTATCACACCTCTCTCCCAAAACCCTATAAATACCCTACTAGAGAAGAGAAGAAGGGGATGATGGGAGGAAAGAGGAAGAGAAAATTCAGAGCTATAGGAAATTTAGAGATATTCAAGACTCTTTGAGTTCTTTCTTATTTTTTTTTCTTTTCTTCAAGAAGATTTGCATACAAGATTTCTATAAGGTCAGTTTTTTATTGTTTTCTTTTCAAGATCTATGCCACACAATATTTTAATTCTATGCTCTTTGTCTTTAATTTATTTTATATGTTCATATGGATCATGTAATCATGTTTAATTTGAGGGGATACACAACTCTGCACATGTTTAGTTTCTGTCTCTTTATTTCTTTTATTTTCTTTAGTTTCTTTATTTTTTATTACAAACAAAATTGGTAAGTAGCCCTAAGGTAAGTACCAAAGAGGGCATTTGCGTGGAGCTTATATGGAGCTAAACGGGAGTAAGCCAGGGATATCATTACCATACTAGAAGAGAAGACCCTTTTTTAAGGGTAGCTTGCCCCAATGGCAACTGCATTTATCAACAAGTAAGTAGCTCTAAACTTCTCGAATAACCATTGGCATGAAATTGTAGCAATAATAGAACTTTCATTTGGTAAATTAAAATTAACTTTGTTTTTAATTTAACTGACTTTTGCATGTAATTAATTTAAATAAATACTTTGTAAATTAAAATTAATCTTGTTTGTAAATTAAACTAATATTGGCATGTAAAATAAATTTAATTTAATACTTGGTAATTGTAAAATGAACTTGCATGTTAGAAATCTTTATTAGGTTGTGATTGTTTGGGACTTATGTGATATTAGAATAAATTACACATGTACATAATTAACTTAATTCAATTATCCTTAGGGTAACTTGGTAAAAATTAATTATTTAGGTTAAATAGAAACATAGGGTTATTTGAAATTGAATTTGTTTGTAAATTAAATTCCCAATAATAAATTAATTTTAGTCATCTGGTAAATATCATTTAAATAATTAGCAACCCCATAGATAGGAATTACTTGTGCATGAAAATTGTGTGTAAACAACAACCCTTTTTGTGAATTACTTGCGTGTGTAGGATTAGAATTGCATTTTTTAGGATAAAGTTTAATAAAGGAATAATAAACAAGACTTCTAGAAACATTAGTAGAGGACTGGCACTCGAATTAACGAGGTTAGACCAAGCGTAAGGGGTGCCTAACACCTTCCCCTTACATACCCACTATCCCGAACCTAGACATTGGGCTATGGTAATGACGGTTGTGGAAACTAAGCAAGGAGTAAGTTGCCATCCATGACCCTCGGAAGAAACACTGAATATGTCCCGGTTATTACCCGGGTGGCGACTCCTGTCTATCTATGCCTTTGTGGCATAAATCCTTAGTACCGTGGTAGTGTTATGGGAAGACGGTACTTACCAGTGGTTTGATTCTATTAGGATTGTATGAAGTGCATGTCTAGGAAATGCTGTCTAAGGAGGTGGTACTTAAGTGAGACCATTGTGACTCCACCATCTTTCCTGGGCATTACCTGGTGCATTTTATATAATTCTAATGGATGATATTTCGCCTCACGCCCCACCCCTACAGTTTGGCGACTCCACTGGGGACTAAATGGATAGTTACTCCAACATGTTTCTATTAGTCTAATATTATTCCTCTATTAAACTGTTTGCATTGCACTACACTATCACACGGATCACTCTTACCCTTTTTAGCCCCGTTAGTACTAGCCAAGGAAACCATAGCTCTACTCGAGCTATGACGAATTGGTGAATGCTAGCACCCCATGCCCGTACCTTCGAGTATATAAAAGAGCCACAGCTCCGGCCGTTGTGCTTAATGGACAAGCTCTCGCATGGGTGACCCTTTTTCTACCCAATAAAGCCCATGAGCCATAGATTTCAACCCTAGGTACCCCGTAGATTTTTGTTGTGCTGGATTCGTATCCATACTGTTCAAACCATAAGTTCTAGTGGTAGTTGAGATGAACCTAGGCCTATGCATAAACCCAATGTGTGTATAGGCCCAAGTCCATTTTAAAACCCATGTTAAGCAAGAGGATGCTTACTTATGGTTAAACTTTAAGGATATAAATCCTTTGTTTGTGAGGGAAGGATCGTCCTGGACCACCCCCTGTTGGTGTGTCCAGTGTACCATAGCCTAGGATAAAATTTTTTCTTACCCTGCACGTGAGAGTTGAAGGTATAAGGGGGCGAAGATTTAGTTCTGGAGATTTTTTTTTCGGTTTTGATTTAGTCTTTGGTCCGATTTTAGTTCAGTTTATATGGTCTGGTTTTGATTCAGTTTTGGTTCTAGTGGTATGGTTCGATTTTGGTTTTGTAAAAGTAAAGGCAAAAAAAAAAAAAAGAAAAAAAAAAAAAGAAAAAAATGGTTCATTCATGCATTGCATTCATGTACATAGTATGCTTAGGTTAACCCTTAAATCCTATTTTTTTTAGCAAACATAGCCTCAAAACACACCAAAGAGACTTCCAATTAGGTCACTTGGGTTAGAGAATGGAAGAAACTAGTAAGGATTTCTCCTGCACTACTTAAGATGGAAAAAACTATAGCCGTGCTTGATGAAATATTGAACGCCAAGATGTTTGAGCTAGAAGAGACAATCGTGGTCAACTTTAGAAAGAGGCCCCGAGGTAGGCCAATTAAGTGGCATTAAAGTTATTGAGGTTCAAATTGTGTCTCACACCCCAAGGAGATTTTTTCCAAATCAGCCAACCCTTATCCTAAGTTTTGGAGCGTCTCAAAGTTCAAGACCTCCTACAGCTCTTAGCACCCAGACCACTACCAAATCCACTCCCACCTAGCTATGATATCAACCAATGTTGCCGGTTCTACCAAGCCCACAATCATGACACCGACTGATGCTTTCAACTTAAGCATGATAACTAAGACCTAATTGATGCCAAAAGGATAATTGACCCAGAAAATCAACCCAAAAGCCCCATGCCTAGCCAAAATTTCTACCTACGCCAAGTCTCTACATGATCTCCATCACCCCAAATAACCCTAACAGAATTATTGACTTTATCCAACACATCCAAAAGCCCAATGAACTTATCCAACCCATCCAAAAGCCCAGTGAACCTATCCAACCAATCCAAAAGCCCAATGAACCTCAGTCTATAATGGTTGTTGACATTTGTGATAATTCTAGCTATGATGAGGGTCCTTTGGATGCGGACTGATTCGATGAGGAGATAGTTGCATTACAACTAGATGGTTCAATTCTACTAGTGTCTGATTTTCAAGTTGTTGGGATCTATAAAAACTAGATGGATCTAAAAGTGGCTACTATGAAGAAAAGGCTGAGTTTTTTCTTAGCACAGGCTTAGAAGAAAGTATAGATGGTCTGGTGACTTTTCTTGAGATGATGGGGCAGATCACGAGTCATGGTTTAGGCTATGAGCTAACAGAAGAGGAAGAAGAGCTAAAGCCTCCTAAGTTCTTGAAAGATGGGGCAATTACCTTGACATATGATTAGGGGTTACCACATGTGAAATAGCTAAAGCAGAAAATCAGCACCATTGATCTGAGGACTGCATGAAAAGCCAAACACCTAAAGCTACACCCCTATGTTTGAGTCTATCTTTTGTAATGCTCACAGTAGTGATATTGATGTTTCCAATTCTGACGTACTTGATAAAGATTTCGAGGCCAAGATCAATAACATTCCCAGTCCTTCTGCTTACTTGTTTGATGTTTATTCTAATAGGCATATGCATGGCATTCATAATCATTTAGAATCTATTTTTGTTAATGCATCAAAATCGATCTCTATTAATTTGGGTACACCAAATAATCCTAAAGACATTAAGTTAGCTGAAGATTTAATCTAAGAAGAAAGAGATAAATTTATAGCCTTGTTAACAAAGTACCAAGAAGCACATGCCTCGAGCTTAAAATCAGATGGCCGATTCCCAAGCCACGCTGGTGTCGCTATAGGAAAAGAGTGATCAAAAGTTGACTTAGCCAGTTATCCTAATGAGGAGTAAAATTTTATGCTATGAAGGATTAGTAGTAGCACATGTGGACCTAGAGGGAGAAGGAAAATGATATGAAGACATAAGGAGGTCTCTGGAAGTGAGAGAATACTCACAATAAGCCTACAAAAGAGATAGAGCAACAATTCATGGATTAGCCACTCAACTTACTTTAGCTGGGGGGCAATTCTACAAACTCTTATGTGTGATAGAAAAACAGGCTGAGCAAATAATGAAAGAAATACTTGCAGGAAATTTGTGGTCCCCATATGAATGGAAATGTTCTAGTTGGGAAAAAATGTTCGAAACATATAAGGATTGGCCTGAAAAACTCCCTTATGTTCTTTAAGATTATCGTAGTATTACAAGGACATCCACGAGGGCAACCCCATTCTCTTTAGTGTATGGGATTAAAGTAGTGCTATCCATTAAGCAAGAGGTCAAATCCTTAAGAGTGATGCTAGAAGCTAAGATCCTAGAAAATGAGTGGGCCTATAAGAAGAACTAGCTTTGATTGATGAAAAGAGGATGCGAGCCTTGTATCATATGCAGGCTTATCAAAGGAAGATAACTAGAGCCTTTAATAAGAAGGTGAAGCCGAGAAAGATCAAAGAGGGAGATATGGTTGTGAAACAAACTCGGCCCATCCCTTTTAATCTGAGAGGAAAGTTTAAGCCAAACTGGGATGGTCCACACATAGTCAAAAAGATCTTGCTACTGTAAGAATATCAGATCTGGATGGGAATGAATTTCAAGAACCAGTCAATTTAGATATGCTTAAATGGTACTTTGTGTGAGACAGGCCCGCTAAGTGAAAACACAAAAAGGCGGTCTAGGCAAAAGTAAGGGTCAAAGAAAAAAGAACAAAAAAAAAAAGAAAAAGAAAAAAGAAAAGAAAAGAAAAGAAAAAAATGCTAGATTGAAAACCTACAAAAGGCAGTCTAGGCAAAAGGAGAGATGAGAGAAGATCTGGATGGAAAACCTGAAAAGGCCATTCGGCAGGTTATAAAGCTTATTTCTAACTTTGGAAGGTTAGAAATTTAGCAAAACTAAATGTAAGAGGGAGTAATGGTGTACCTGAATAAATAAAGAAGTTTTTATTGCATTAACCAGGAATAGGTTTTATTGAATTATGATTGTGAATGTTTTGTGTCTTGAGGGATATATCAAAAGATTAAGTAATTGAACTGCATTGTTTTGATTTAACCTATTGTCTTGTGAGCATGATAGAATAGGTGCTTGATATGAATATCTTGGTGATTGTCTAATTTCAAAAAAAGAGAAAAAGAACAAGAAAAAGAAAAGAAAAAAAAAAAGAGCTCGCTAAGTGGAAAACCTGAAAGGTAGGCAAAAGTTAGAGCAAGCCCGCTGAGATGAAAACCCAAAAGGGCATTTCAGGCAAAACTTAGGGCACAGAGAATGAAGTTCATGGAAGAGAAATGAGTCAAGGCAGAAATCATGGGGGGAGAGAAGAAAAAGAAAAATCAGAGAGAAATTATATTGTGACCTTAAGGAAGTCTTTTTTGGTGAATAATTTTTCTCAAAAAAAATTTGAGGTTATAAGAAAGTTTTTGCAAAAAGAAGTCCCCCAGAGGACTAAGTTTTTTTTAGAATCTCTAGCAAAATCAGCATGCCCATGATAGGAAGTAGCATACAGGAAGCATAAAAATCAGAGAGAATTTTGAGACCCAGTCATCCTAATTTTTTTTCAAATCATGAATTAGATATTTTTTGGTAAGTCCTTAGACGTTGTTTAGGGCGCATGACATAGTTGTGTAAGGCATAGAAGATCATGCATCAACATGTCACCTGTGGGTGTGTAAGGCGTAGAAGAACATGCATCACCACAGTTTCAAGTGTCGAACTACGAGTGGGTTTGATTCTTCCTCAGGATAGCGAGGGAGATACGTAGGTAGTTTAGGATCGTGGTCCTAAATACGAACCCACAACATTTCATGATAGATGTTTTTTGGTAAGTCCTTAGACGTTGTTTAGGGCACATGGCATAGTTGTGTAAGGCGTAGAAGAACACGCATCAACATGTCACCTGTAGGTGTGTAAGGCGTAGAAGAACATGCATCACCACAGTTTCAAGTGTCGAACTACGAGTGGGTCTGATTCTTCCTCAGGATAGCGAGGGAGATACGTAGGTAGTTTAGGACTACAGTCCTAAATACGAATCCACAATATTTCAAAACACAGAGTTTCCATTATCATGAGACCGTAGCTAGTCTCATGATGCAGAGTGTATCGACAGAGTAAGATGCATTCGATTTTCACATTACAAAGTTATCACTGTTATGAGACCGTAGCTAGTCTCATAACACAGAGTGTATCGACAGAGCAATATGCACTCAATTTTTACATGACATAGTTATCATTGTTATGAGACCGTAGCTAGTCTTATGACGCAGAGTGTATCGACAGAGCAAGATACACTCGTTTTTCACATGACACAATTATTACTATTATGAGACCGTAGCTAGTCTCATAACATAGAGTATGTCAACCGAGCAAGATATACTTGATCCTCATAGCCAATGTTTCATAGTTATTAGAAATTTGAGTTTCACTTTGACGAAACTTGAGCAATGCTTTCGCATTGATTTCAACTTTCGCCAAAGTGGGGGCAAACTGTAGACCCTTATTTTGTGATGAGTATGTGCATTGAGGCCGTGGGAAACCCGATGATGAAAAATTATATGACTGTAAGATGTAATTGGAGGCATGGAGCTGAATTATTAATTCCGTGGCATGATCTTGAAAAAAATAAAAATAATAATAAAATTTTGGGGAAATTAATTTAATTAAATTTAAATAAAATTTTATTTTATTTAAATTTAATATGGGTAGTTCTTAAATGGATCTAATTAAGTTTAATTGGGCTCTATGGGCCTAAGAAAGCCTAGTTAGGAATTTTAAATGGGACCCATTTAATTATTTTCTAAAAATTAAAATAACAAAATATCTCTCTCCTCCTTGACCCCACTCTCTTCCTCACTCCCTATTGGTGCCTTCCATTTTTTCCTGTCTTCCTATTGGTTGAAACACCTCACCCATATCCCAGTCTTATTCGAATTCTGCAATCGCAGTTGTTTAAGTCATCTAAACTTTATCACCCTAAGACTCCAAATCCTACCACACCTCTTCCTCATTCCCTATTGGTGCCTTCCATTTTTTTCTGTCTTCCTATTGGTTGAAACACCTCACCCATATCCCAGTCTTATTCGAATTCTGCAATTGTAGTTGTTTAAGTCATCTAAACTTTATCATCCTAAGACTCCAAATCCTATCACACCTCTCTCCCAAAACCCTATAAATACCCTACTAGAGAAGAGAAGAAGGGGATGATGGGAGGAAAGAGGAAGAGAAAATTCAGAGCTATAGGAAATTTAGAGATATTCAAGACTCTTTGAGTTCTTTCTTATTTTTTTTTCTTTTCTTCAAGAAGATTTGCATACAAGATTTCTATAAGGTCAGTTTTTTATTGTTTTCTTTTCAAGATCTATGCCACACAATATTTTAATTCTATGCTCTTTGTCTTCAATTTATTTTATATGTTCATATGGATCATGTAATCATGTTTAATTTGAGGGGATACACAACTCTGCACATGTTTAGTTTCTGTCTCTTTATTTCTTTTATTTTCTTTAGTTTCTTTATTTTTTATTACAAACAAAATTGGTAAGTAGCCCTAAGGTAAGT